>NC_137817.1:14088029-14205529 GCF_963921795.1 Nannobrachium achirus
CGCTTACCGGCCCGGGACTCCTGGGGCCCCGCCGTCAGTCTCCGACTGCCGGTCAGTCTCAGTCCAAATGACTGTCAATCTGACTGACCGTCCATCGGAGTCCTACCTTGCAATTGGGTCCCCTTTCTGTATCGCGCTGCCTCTGTTAAACCTATTTCCTGTTATATTAACATGGGTAAAATGTTGCGCATTGGGAAGTAAAGTGGGACACTTTATTGTGAAGGACAACAGGAAGAGAAGACAGATGTTATGGCTTCTATCTTCAAAGACAGACAATATGTTGTTTACGTGGAGTGAGAAGTGTAGACATGGCTGCAGTTGAGCCGCACACATTCAAAACATGTTGTATCAATTAAAATATACCACAGACACTTTCAAACGAGACAGGCAGCGATGCAAGCAACCAAGGCAAGCGAGGAAACTATACAATGATATAATCATCGGATACTTTCTGGAAGTGGAACAATTAAGCTGTGAGTATTAATGCCTGAACAGGCTCAAAGCCTGTATCAACGGAATAATGTTCTGCGTGTGTGTGTGTGTGTGTGTGTGTGTGTGTGTGTGTGTGTGTGTGTGTACGGTTGCGCCGTCACCCTTGCGTAATTTGGTTGCATAAGATCTGTTGCATTGGTGTGCGCTTCATGGATGTATGCCGTCGTGTATAAAACTGTATATGCTACTATTAATGGGGGGGGGGGCAGTGAAAAATCTAAGTTATCAATTATTTGGGGTTTCTACAATATACTGACCATACAGTCTATGATACTAACCTATCTAATATTGGATTCATTGCAAATAGACCACTAGGGGGCGAACCCAACTTGTTTGCAATGGTTTTTGAAAACCTTATGCCCATACCTAACACCATGCCAAAATTCAAAAACTAGTTACCTGGTGTATCATTTTTACATATTCCATCCCAGATTATAGGTATTTTAAACTCAGCCATCGTGGAAGGTAAATTACGCCTTTCCGGTAGTTATTTTTTTCTGTTTTTTTCAGTATGTTGTTTATCATACCTAATATTAACAGAATCCATTGAAAAATCTCTTTGATCGATTATTTGGGGTTTCAACCATATACTGACACATCTAATATTTGATTCATTGCAAGCAGACCACTAGGGAGGGAGTGAGCCCAACTTGTTTGCAATGGTTTTTGAAAACCTTATACCCATACCCAACACCATGCCAAGAATCGAAAACTCTTCACCAAGAGCACAAAATTGACGATTTATGGCCAGTTCCTCCAAGCTATAAAGTGTCTTGAGACAATTGTTGTGATTCAGCCATAATAAAATGTAATTGAAATTTAATAACAATACTACATTTAGCTGATTTGTACATTGATGCATTGCTAATAATACATAACCACTTAAACCCCATGCAACATCTGTATTCTGGGAAAACCTTCGCTGAAAATAGCCGATCGACAAGCTCACAACTCGTCGCGCTGTGATGCGTTGTGTCCGGGATTTAGGTGGTTAAGTAAAGTAGGTTTACTTTTCCCACTTAGGTCAGATTTGGATAAATCTTAACCCTGATGACATACATGTTTTCTAGGGGTATAGAGGGGTGCTGACAAGTGAACCTAGAGTCCTCTACAGTGAAAATGTGGGTCTTAAGCATGTTTTAAAGGTCCATATAGTGGAGGCAGCTTTGATCCTCAAAGGCAGTTTGTTCCACAACTTCAGTGGCAAGTGGCAAAACAGCAAAGGTACGGTCACCCGTCCTTACTGTAAACCTTCATATATAACTGACTGCCTATTCTGAGTGACCTGGAACTGGGAGATTGGTCTATAATTTCCACAGTATAGGGAGGTGCAAGACTGGCTTTGAACACAAACAAAAGCATCTTAATCTTAAGAACCCCGCTCTACCCACCTGAGGGCCACCCCAGCCCTGCTGCAGTTACACGCCAACCCTTTCACTGACCTCCACACCAGCGCTGAGGCAGTGGTTCTCAAAAAAATGTGCGATCCCCCAAAAAGACTTGGCCATGGCTCGCTACTCCCCTCCTTCACGACTCACCAATCTAACAACACTGAACACATGCACTGAACAAATACGTGCATGCAGGCATACCGACTGAGATTGCTTTACTAAATAAGAGATATATATATATATTAGTTCATCCTTGCGGCATTGTTTAGTTTACAGGTACATTTTCTAAAATGGGGGTTTTGATAAGAGGAGTAATATTACACTTGAGTCACTTCTTGTATCGGAGAGGAAAATATACACACCTCTTCACCCAGTCCAGTGGACCAATGGTGGGCCAGCAGTTCCGTCTCCTATGTTGAAAAACTCCTCTGATTTGAATGTTTGGTGTAATACATCTTTGTTTTCACTGATGTTAAGCGTTTGTGTGTCAGAATCTCAGACTTGTTGGGGCTGATCAATTTGTTTCACCCCCACTTGGCTCAACCTGCCAACTTGATTCCACACGTGTGGGTCGAAGTCGACAAAACTTGTGGGGTGTTAGGTGTGTGATATCTTTTATCGATCATGTATTGTGATTATTTGAGGCAAATCATTTGACAACACCCATTTGACAACACCCGAGCGAATGGTTAATCTATATCAACCATTCGCTCGGGTGTTGTCAAATGATTTGCCTAGCACTTAAAATAAGCACATTTTCAGAAATTCTACCCATAGGCAACTCTGATCATGAATCCACTCATTCTATAGTCAGTGTCAGTCTCCACAATCCAAGGCTCTGTTTGTCCTGAAAGACATGTTGTACTGCCATTCTGCACCATCATTAAAGTACACATACCGGTAAGTCAAGTCAAGTCAAGTCAAATTTATTTGTATAACACATTCAAATGAGATGTAAAAATGAAGCTATTAACATGTAACGTAAGTTAATTACGTTAGTAAGTTAATTACGTTAATCACGCACGCACGCACGCACGCACGCACGCACGCACGCACGCACGCACGCACGCACACACACACACACGCACACACACACACACACACACACACACACACACACACACACACACACACACACACACACACACACACACACACACACACACACACACACACACACACAACACACACA
Organism: Nannobrachium achirus; assembly: GCF_963921795.1. Classification (NCBI taxonomy): domain Eukaryota; kingdom Metazoa; phylum Chordata; class Actinopteri; order Myctophiformes; family Myctophidae; genus Nannobrachium; species Nannobrachium achirus. The sequence continues at coordinate 14,091,105 of NC_137817.1, forward strand.
CACAGACGCGCCTTGCCTACTGATCTCTTAAGGCCATATTGTCTGAATGTGGACAAATTCTCACCCGGTGTGTACGAGGTCATAGAGACACCATGTGTTCATTTATTGTCCATTTTCAAATCGGGCCCTGTGTGCAAAGGTACAGGGGAGTCCACATTCTCTTGCTTCTTCCAGAAGGCATCCAAAGAGAAGTAATACAACAGTGGATCCAGACAGCAGTTAACACTACAGAGACACCCAGTGGGCAGATAGGCAGCTCTCCAATTACCCAAATTTGCCACAGTGAGAGGCAAGAAAAAAAATCAAAAATGTCAACAAGTTCATGACAAAAATGAGCATGACATTCATCTTGCTGTTGATCCTTGCAGAGTCATTGAGATGTCTGCGAAGACTCCAGTACACCATAGCAGTGGACACAACATTGACTGCTAGTATGGTTAATAATACACCAATCAAAATTGCTTGTTTGAAACTGGACGGTTTGAATTGTTCACAGTCAGGAAACTCAAAACAGGCAGTTTTATTGTAGCTTTTGATGTAGTTTCCAGTAGTTATTTGAAAAGCAATGCTCTCTGGGATGTTTGCAGCCACTATAAAGACCCAAACCAAGGCACAGGCTCTCCAGGCATTGGTGGTGGTTCTCAGATGCCCAGACCTCAGAGGGTAAACCACTGCCAGCAGCCGGTCTACACTGATGAAGGTGATGAAGATGGCACTGGAGCGGAGATTGTTGCGGAAGAGCATGGTGATCCCAGTACATGCCATAACGCCCAGGGGCCAGGAACCAGTAGCATAGAAATAGACTCTCGTAGGAAAGGAGATCACCAGCAGAAGGTCTGAAAGTGCCAGGTTGATCATGAAGACGGCACTGGGAGATTTCACTCTGTGACGGCGCACCAGAATCCAGAGTGACACAGCATTGAGAGGAAAGCCCAACACTAAAATACAGCCATACATGACAGAATAGGTCATATAGTTACTTGGGTCTTCCGAGGTGCAGTTGTCCATGATGTAGTTGAAACAGTTGCTGTGAATATGACAGCAAAGGAAACCACTTGAGGGTTTGACCTTTACTCCATTATCGCTTACTCAGCAGTGCAACAGGAAATGGGGGAGGAGTGTTTCCATTATGATGTTCACACAAAAGCCACAATATGAAGAAATTATGAAATGTGAAATTAATAATAGAAAACACATCTACAGCACATTTTAACAAGTAAGCTATAATGTCTGCTAATATTCAGTGTTAATTTAACTGAAAGCATAACAGTGAGTGGACCCATGCAATTTGACACTCTTTTTAGTTTTTTAACAGGAACTGTGTGATTGTTTTTACACTTTCTAAGGGTTTCCTTTTTTCTGAATGATTTGCAATGGAACTGGTTGTGAAATTCAGACTGCTGCAATTTCTTGCAAATGGTTGCAACTTGCAAGTTGCAACCATTTGCACCCCAAATAATTGATAAGAGATTTCTTTCAATGGATTATGTTACTTTTGAGAATGTAAAATCCCTATTGTCCCTATAGGGTGGGGGCAGCTTTGATCCTCAAAGGCAGTTTGTTCCACAACTTCAGTGCCAACACAGTAAAGGTACGGTCGCCTGTCCTTACTGTACTAAACCTTCTATATAACTGATTGTCTAATCTGAGTGACCTGGAGCTGGGAGATTGGTCTATAATGTTCCACAAAAACAGGGAGGTGCAAGATTGGCTTTGAACACAAACAACAGCATCTTAATCTTAAAGATCCTATGACACGGTATGAAATTATAGGGTGTGTGATATCTTTTATCGATCATGTATTGTGATTATTTCTTTACATAGATTAACCATTCGCTCGGGTGTTGTCAAATGATTTGCCTATAGCACTTAAAATGAGCACGTTTTCAGAAATTCTGCCAATAGTCTACTCTGATCATCAATTCCTTAATTCTATACTCAGTGTCAGTCTCCACAATCCAAGACATATTGTACTGCCATTCTGCACCATCATTACAGTACACATACCGGTCAAGTCAAGTCAAATTTATTTGTATAACACATTCAAATGAGATGTAAAAATGAAGCTATTGTTATGTAACCCAAGTTACGTGAAACTAACGCGTGCACACGCACGCACACGCACGCACGCACATGCACACGCACACGCGCACGCACGCACGCACGCACGCACGCACGCACGCACGCACGCACGCACGCACGCACACACACACACACACACACACACACACACACACACACACACACACACACACACACACACACACACACACACACACACACACACACACACACACACACACACACACAGTCCTTGCTGATCTCTTAAAGCCATATTGTCCGGATGTGGACAAATTCAGACCCGGTGTGCATGAGGTCACAGAGACACCATGTGTTGATTTATTGTCCGCTTTTTCCGTGCAGATTCCACATTCTCTTGTTTCTTCCAGAAGGCATCCAAAGAGAAGTAATATAACAGTGGATCCAGACAGCAGTTAACACTACAGAGACACAGTGTGGGCAGGTAGGCAGCTCTCCAATTAAACATTATGGCCACATTGAGAGGCAAGAAAATAATCACAAACATCAAAAAGTTCATGATAAAAATGAGCATGACATTCATCGTGTTGTTGATCCTTGCAGAGTCATTGAGATGTCTACGAAGAGTCCAGTACACCATAGCAGTGGACACCACATTGACTGCTAGCATGGTGAATAGTACACCAAACAGAAAATAATTCAATGCCTTTGTGAAAATGGAAACTTTGAATAGTTCACAGTCAGCGGGAAACTCAAAACAGGTAGTTTTATTGTAGCTTTCAGTGTAATTTCCAGTAGTTATTTGAAAAGCTATGCCCTCTGGGATGTTTGCAGCCACTATCAATACCCAAAACAAGGCACAGGCTCTCCAGGCATTGGTGGTGGTTCTCAGATGCCCAAACCTCAGTGGGTAAACCACTGCCAGCAGTCGGTCCACACTGATGAAGGTGATGAAGATGGCACTGGAGCGGAGATTGTTGCGGAAGAGCATAGTGATCCCAGTACATGCCATAACGCCCAGGGGCCAGGAACCCGTAGCATAGAAATAGACTCTCATAGGCAAGGAGATCACCAGCAGAAGGTCTGAAAGTGCCAGGTTCATCATGAAGACGGCACTGGGAGATTTCACTCTGTGACGGCGCACCAGAATCCAGAGTGACACAGCATTGAGAGGAAAGCCCAACACTAAAATACAGCCATACATGACAGAATAGGTCATATAGTTACTTGTGTCTTCCGAGGTGCAGTTGTCCATGATGTTGTAGTTTAAACAGTAGCTGTGAATATGGACAGAAACCACTCGAGGGTCTGGTCTTTACAGAGCAATGCAACAGGAAACGGGGAGGAGTGTTTCCACTATGACGTTCACACAAAAGTCAAAATATGAAGAAATTAAGAAAAGTGAAATTAATAATAGAAAACACATCTACAATCTTAACAAGTACGCTATAATGTCCACTAATATTCAGTGTTAATTTAACTGAAAGCATAACAGTGAGTGGATCCATCCAATTTTTAGTTTTTTAAGAGGAAAAAAATCATTTTTTCTGAGTATCTTACTGTGTGTGCATGCTACTGTATTTCTCCATTTTCTGCTGCAGAAACCTCATCTCTTCAGACTCTAGCTAAACTACCGGTAGTGGTTGAGTAAAAGTCTTACCCCTTGTTGCCTGTTCTTTGATGGAAGCCACTTAAGCTATGCAATGTTTGTAACTTGATCATCATGTTATGTTACGTATAGCTTATCGATACTGTATGATGTTAGCTTAACCACAAATGCTAAAGCCTGTATCCACACCAATGATTTGCAATGGAACTGGTTGTAAAATTCAGACTGCTGCAATGTCTTGCAAAATGGTTGCAACTTGCGAGTTGCAACTATAGTTGCATTGAGAATTGTTGTGGACTCTAGAATGAGAATTAGATCTTGTTTAGACAGATGTTTACCTGATAGTTCATTTGTAGTACTAAATTGTTTTTCTTAGCACTCTACTTACACCAGTGAGGCGCCCTAAGGGTGAGAAGCAACCTTGCCTTAAATGGGCACGTGCACATGGGTGCTTTGGCATGTATACCTGTCTGGTGAGCTGGTCGAGTCATCACCGTGATGTCAGAACAGGTCAGCTATATCCATATATGCAGGCACGGAACTACCGGGTAAGCTGGATAAGCGGACGCTTACCAGCCCGGGACTCCTGGGGCCCCGCCGTCAGCCTCCAACTGCCGGTCAGAGAGAGTGTGCACCCTTTGTAGTGTAGCCCTAGCTAGGGTAGGGCTAGTGAATTCTAGGGCTTGTCCTGTGAAGTGCACATTTTTGCCTGTGGAATGGGACAGCACTGCCAAGTGCATAGCCGAGAACTTCCGGTTGCAAAAATAATTTGTCCGCCATTTTTTCCTCCGCGGTGCTTTTAAACCATTTTAAACTCAAACTTATTATTTTTTTGCGACAGGGAATTACCTTTTTAGATAGTTTAGGATAGTATTTCTTCATAATTCACCATGACACAGCCTATTTTAAAATATCGTCGCAACGTTCGAGGAGAATTGAGAACCAGCATGAGTCGAACCGAGGCGGGCAGTAGTAGCTCTTTTTAGAGGTGGGACGTTCGCGAACGAATCAAGTCTTTTGAACGGCTCTTTGAAATGAACGATAGGATTCGGTTCACAGTATAGGGAGGCGTTCCTTTCTAATGAACAGTGGTGGGAAAAGTGCACAATTTCTTTACTTGTGTAAAAATATCAATACTGCAATCAAGTATAAGTTTGGAATGTTAATGTACTTGAGTAAAAGTAAAAAAGTATTGGTATCAAAATGTACTTAAAGTACCAATATTAGAACATACTCATTATGCAGAATGTCCTGTTTCACAGGTTTTCCAATGAGTAAAATGTTGAAAAATAATTTGAAAATAGCAAATCTACAAGCTCACAATGCGTCACAACGCAACGCATCGTGAGCTTGTAGATACGCTATTTTCAAATGGCAGGTTTGTACCTATATAATATATGCCCGAAATAAATGTATATAGGGTTGAAGTTATTTATAATTATAATCAAATCTACAAAGTAACTAGTAGAATCAGTCAGTCTTTTGAACGGCTCTTTGAAAGGAACGGATTGATTGATTGATTGATTTATTGAAGAATTTATTAGAAGTTTGCAATAGAAAAAAGTACAGTTTCATGACAGTACAAATCACTGGTACAAGGTCAACTAAAAGGAGATCCTAGAAAGCCGAGGCTTATTTCCACAGGAACCACACTTTAAGTATCTCATATAACATTGAAAGACAGACGGATAGAACATAGTACTTTATCTAGGATAATATCAGTTTCAAAAGCATAACATCAAATACAAAGGCAGAAAAAAGAATAATAAAAAAGGGGGGGGGGGGCATGGGGGCTTAGTCTATTTACAAGTCACGGGTAGCAGCTGTCTGAAAGTGACTTTTCATACCAATTTTGAATGAGGCTAGGGATTTGCTCTCCTTTAGGGCTTGAGGAAGGGCGTTCCACATGTTGATGGTGTAGCAGGAGAACGAGTTAGAGCCTTGTTTAGTGTTAAATCTACGTTGATGATGATTAGTGGAGCTGCCTCTGGTGTTGTGGTCGTGAACATCCTTGACCTTTAAGAAGTAGTTTGTCAGGTACATGGGAATCTTGGAGGTGTAGTGTATCTTGTACACCAGGCCCATTGCAAGATGCTGTACTCTGTCAGCTACTTTGAGCCATCCCACGCTTTCGTGGTGATGATCGGTAAGGTGGGTCAGAGGAGGGAGACCAAGCACAACCCTAATTAGTTTGTTTTGGGCTGTTTGAAGCTTTAACTTTAAGGCGGCTGGGGCGTCGCGATACCAGACAAGGACTCCGTAATCAATGAGGGGCCCGATAAGAGCTCCTCCTAGTGTCTTTCGGGATTTAGTATTGATCAGCGGGGCAACCCTTTGCAAGAAGCTAATTCGTTGGTTGACTTTATTGATTACCTTGGTGGTCATTTTTTCACTGGATAAGTTAGCCTCCAGGATGCAACCCAGGTAGCAGATGTAGTTTTTTCTTTCTATCACAGTGTCACCTACTTTAATTGTGAAGTTCTCAACTAGGCTAAGTTTCTGACTAGATCCAAAGAGGATACATTCAGTTTTGCCTAGGTGAATTGAGAGTCTGTTGTCATTGAGCCAGGTGCAGATCTTGTTAAGTTCACAGTTAAGGGCCTTTTCAACCTGTAATAAGTCTCTGCCGGAGACTAGGAGAGCCGAGTCATCCGCGAACAGAAACAGATTGCAGTCACAAGCAGATGACATGTCGTTTACGTATATTAAGAACAACAGTGGTCCTAGTATACTCCCTTGAGGTACTCCACAGTTTACTGGGAGGTGGGGGGACAGGGTTCCGTTGACTTCCACCATCTGTTCCCTCCCCACCAAGTAAGAGTGCATCCATCTCACTGCTGTGCTATCAAGACCAATAGCTTTGAGTTTTTCAATCAGAATAGAATGATCGACGGTGTCAAATGCCTTCTGGAGGTCCAGCATGACCATGCCGCAATATTTGCCATCGTGAATTTCACGTTTGATGTAATCATTCAAATAGATGAGGCATGTATCTGTGGAATGGGACTCTCTGAAGCCAGACTGGAACTCGTAGATCAGTTTATTCTCTTCAAGATATTTAGCCACCTGTTCATAGACAATTTTTTCCATTACCTTAGAGATGGAACTAAGGATTGAGATTGGCCTGTAGTTGCCAGGGTCAAGTTTACTGCCTTTTTTGTGTAGGGGGGTTACCTTAGCTAATTTGAAGTCCTGGGGGACATAACCCTGCTTGATAGATAGATTAATAATATGGGTAATGATTGGGGCAATGGTGGCAGCTGAGTCTATGAGAAATTTGGGGGCGATTTTATCATGGCCAGCGGCCTTGAATTGAGGTAGGGTGCGAAGTTTTTTAAACACTTCATCAGTTGTCACCGTGGTAAGGGTTATCCCAAACTATACAATGATATAATCAATGATATAATCATCGGATACTTTCTGGAAGTGGAACGCTTAAACTGTGAGTATTAATGCCTGAACAGGCTCAAAGCCTGTATCAACGGAATAATGTGCTGCGTGTTTGTGTGTGTGTGTGTGTGTGTGTGTGTGTGTGTGTGTGTGTGTGTGTGTACGGTTGCGCCGTCACCCTTGCGTAATTTGGTTGCGTAAGATCTGTTGCATTGGTGTGCGCTTGTATGTATGCCCTCGTGTATAAAACTGTATATGCTACTATTTAATGGGGGGGGGGGGGGGCAGTGCCCAGTGTTCACTTGTTCCACCAGTGCATATATGGAGTCCGTGAGGTCAGATGTAGAGGTATTGACCAGCTCCATACCTGTATATGGAGATCTATCTTTTTTCAATGGATTCTGTTACTATTAGGTATACTAAATGAAAGATTAGGAAAACATAACAACTGGAAAGGCATCCTTTTCAAAATGACATCCACGATGGCTGAGCTTTAAATACCTATAATCTGGGAGGGACATGGGAATATGAAAAGATAACAAAAATGCACTTGGCAACACGTCACAAATTACACTGCAACATGCTGTAAGATTGTAGATCTGCTACTTTCAAACATTTTAATACTAGCATACCCAATAGTAACAGAATCCATTGAAAAATCTAAGTTATCAATTATTTGGGGTTTCTACAATATTGACCATACAGTCTATGATACTAACCTATCTAATATTGGATTCATTGCAAATAGACCACTAGGGGCGAACCCAACTTGTTTGCAATGGTTTTTGAAAACCTTATGCCCATACCTAACACCATGCCAAAATTCAAAAACTAGTTACCTGATGTATCATTTTTACATATCCCAGCCCTGCTGCACTCCCACGCCAACCCTTTCACTGACCTCCACACCAGCGCTGAGGCAGTGGTTCTCAATTTTTTTTCCGATCCCCCAAAAAGACTTGGCCATGGCTCGCTACTCCCCTCCTTCACGACTCACCAATCTAACAACACTGAACACATGCACTGAACAAATACGTGCATGCAGGCACACCGACTGAGATTGCTTTACTAAATAAGATAGCTATATATTAGTTCATCCTTGCGGCATTGTTTAGTTTACAGGTACATTTTCTAAAATGGGGGTTTTGATAAGAGGAGTAATATTACACTTGAGTCACTTCTTGTATCTGAGAGGAAAATATACACACCTCTTCACCCAGTCCAGTGGACCGATGGTGGGCCAGCAGTTCCGTCTCCTATGTTAAAAAACTCCTCTGATTTGAATGTTTGGTGTAATACATCTTTGTTTTCACTGATGTTAAGCGTTCGTGTGTCAGAATCTCAGACTTGTTGGGGCTGATCAATTTGTTTCACCCCCACTTGGCTCAACCTGCCAACTTGATTCCACACGTGTGGGTCGAAGTCGACAAAACTTGTGAGGTGTTAGGTGTGTGATATCTTTTATCGATCATGTATTGTGATTATTATTAAATCATTTGACAACACCCATTTGACAACACCCGAGCGAATGGTTAATCTATATCAACCATTCGCTCGGGTGTTGTCAAATGATTTGCCTAGCACTTAAAATAAGCACATTTTCAGAAATTCTACCAATAGGCAACTCTGATCATGAATCCACTCATTCTATAGTCAGTGTCAGTCTCCACAATCCAAGGCTCTGTTTGTCCTGAAAGACATGTTGTGCTGCCATTCTGCACCATCATTAAAGTACACATACCGGTAAGTCAAGTCAACTCAAATTTATTTGTATAACACATTCAAATGAGATGTAAAAATGAAGCTATTATCATGTAACATAAGTTAATATTATAATAACGCATGCACGCACGTACGCTTGCACGCACGCACGCTTGCACGCACACACGCACGCACACGCACACGCACACGCACACGCACACACACACACACACACACACACACACACACGCACACACACACACACACACACACACACACACACACACACACACACACACCTTGCCTACTGATCTCTTAAGGCCATATTGTCTGAATGTGGACAAATTCTCACCCGGTGTGTACGAGGTCATAGAGACACCATGTGTTCATTTATTGTCCATTTTCAAATCGGGCCCTGTGTGCAAAGGTACAGGGGAGTCCACTTTCTCTTGCTTCTTCCAGAAGGCATCCAAAGAGAAGTAATACAACAGTGGATCCAGACAGCAGTTAGCACTACAGAGACACCCTGTGGGCAGGTAGGCAGCTCTCCAATTACCCACATTTGCTACAGTGAAAGGCAAGAAAAAAATCACAAACGTCAACAAGTTCATGACAAAAATGAGCATGACATTCATCTTGCTGTTGATCCTTGCAGAGTCATTGAGATGTCTGCGAAGACTCCAGTACACCATAGCAGTGGACACAACATTGACTGCTAGTATGGTTAATAATACACCAACCAAAATTGCTTGTTTGAAACTGGACGGTTTGAATAGTTCACAGTCAGGAAACTCAAAACAGGCAGTTTTATTGTAGCTTTTGATGTAGTTTCCAGTAGTTATTTGAAAAGCAATGCTCTCTGGGATGTTTGCAGCCACTATAAAGACCCAAACCAAGGCACAGGCTCTCCAGGCATTGGTGGTGGTTCTCAGATGCCCAGACCTCAGAGGGTAAACCACTGCCAGCAGCCGGTCCACACTGATGAAGGTGATGAAGATGGCACTGGAGCGGAGATTGTTGCGGAAGAGCATAGTGATCCAGGTACATGCCATAATGCCCAGGGGCCAGGAACCCGTAGCATAGAAATAGACTCTCATAGGCAAGGAGATCACCAGCAGAAGGTCTGAAAGTGCCAGGTTGATCATGAAGACGGCACTGGGAGATTTCACTCTGTGGCGGCGCACCAGAATCCAGAGTGACACAGCATTGAGAGGAAAGCCCAACACTAAAATACAGCCAAAGATGACAGAATAGGTCATATAGTTACTTGTGTCTTCTGAGGTGCAGTTGTCCATGATGTTGTAGTTGAAACATTTGCTGTGAATATGACATAAAAGGAAACCACTCAAGGGTTTGATCTTCAGAAAGTAGTGCAACAGGAAATGAGGAGGAGCTTTTCCACCATGAGGTTAAAACAAAGCCACAATATACAGTTTACATTTTACAGTTTAGGCATTTAGCAGACACTTTTAATCCAAAGCAATTTACAGTAAGCAGATAATACATCACTATAATAAACAAGATAATATGTCAGAACATCAACAACAATATATATAACAAATGCATATGAATATCGATCTAGAAAAACAATGTAATCAGTAAAGAAAAAAAAGTTTCAAAAACCTAAAATAAATGCTAACTACCTTCATGTATGGTCATTGAGTGTTTCAGTAGTGCTATGGGTTTAGGTGGAGTCTGAAAAGGTGAGTATTCAGTCCACGGCGGAAGCTAGTACATTTTAACATGTAATATAATTAGGGCTGGGATTCGATTAAAAAAAGTAATCTAATTAATCAGAGGCTTTGTAATTAATTAAACGAAATTAATCGCATGTTTAATCGCATATAAATATTTGACCCAAGAAGCATCTTTTTAACACATTTTGTTGTACGAGTGAATCAACGAGTGAGTTTTTTAAATCTAAATTTCGCATCCACTGGGCCAAGCAAAGCTCTCTTATCGGCTACTTCTGCCTTTGCGGTTGTTGTCTCTTCTTGGTTGGTGCATCGCTATGATCGGTATGCCCGAACTGAAGGTTCTGTGGTGCAAAAACTAAGTGTGATTAAAATGCGTTAATTTTTTTTATCGCTTTAATTTTCTGTAATTAATTAATCGCAATTAATCAGTTAAAGTCCCAGCTCTAAATATAATACATGTATATAATGTCCACTAAATTTCAGTGTTAATTTAACTGAAAGCATAACAGTGAGTGGACCCATCCAATGTGACAATCTTTATTGTTTAACAGGAACTGTGTGGTTGTTTTTTCAAAGTTTTCCTTTTTTCTGAATGATTTGCAATTGAACTGGTTGTAAAATTCACTGCTGCAATTTCTTGCAACTGGTTTCAACATAGTTAGATTGAGAATTGGAGTGGACTTTAGAATGATAATTAGTTGTTAAGACAGATGTTTACCTGAAATTGTAGTTAATTTGTAGCAATTGTTTTTCTTTGCACTCTATACTTACACCTGTAAGACGCCCTAAGGGCGAGAAGCAACCTTGCCTTAAATGGGCGCGTGCACATGGGTGTTTTGGCATGTATACTCTTCTGCTGAATTGATCGAGTCATCACTGAGATGTCAGAACAGGTCAGCTATATCCATTAATGTGCAAAAATCCATAGAAAATATGCACTTGGTAACTTGTTTTTTATTTTGGCATGGTGTTAGGTAAGAGTATATGGTTTTCAAAAACCATTGCAAACAAGTTGGGCTTGCCCCCTAGTTGGCAATGAATCAAATATTAGTTATGTCAGTATATGGTTGAACCCCCAAATAATAGATAAAAGAGATTTTTCAATAGATTCTGTCACTATTTAGTATGATAAACAACATACTAAAAATGTAGGATAAAATAACTACCGGAAAGGTGTCATTTTCAAAATGACGTCCACGATGGCTGAGCTTTAAATACCTCTAATCTGGGAGGGACATGGGAATATGAAAAGATCACAAAAAGTGCACTTGGCAACGCGTCACAATGTGACATGTTGTGAGCTTGTAGATCTGCTATTTTCAAAAATTGTAGTACTTTTACTTTGTGGGCAGGACTAATAATGATGAATAAGTGAAATATTTGACCATGATTTGATAAAATATGTTATTTAATAGCAAAAAAGTGCACAGCACACCAGTCCTTATGAGGTGCCGGCCAACGGGACAAACACTATCAATGAAAAAAGTTAAGCCGCACACTCGTAGCTGCCGATGCACATTTATTAGGACACAGAATAAGAAACCAACGTTTCGGACAGACAAGCTGCCTTTTTCAGGGTTATACGAACAATGGTCAAAGAGACAATAAATACCCGGATGGTATCAGAGCCAATCTGCGGGGAGTGACACTCAATCAGACCTTGCTTGCATATGGAAAAGTACTGGGTTGAGAAGGAGCGCACACAGGTGAAGGATATGCATTACATCCATACATAGTAAATACATCTCTAATTCGAATGGCCATATACATATAACAAAGGCCTAAACAAATAAACTGCCGAAGCAGAATAACAAATATGAAAAATAAACACAAAAGGAATAATAATACAGTGCCAAATACACCACAGTGAAAAATGCAGTGTAGAGCAATAGACATTTAAAAATACACAAATCATCTAGGCTATAGAGGGCCGTGGCATATAGTTCAGTTTATAACCAAGTAACTATTAGCCTATAGGAGAAACTTGCTGTAGGAGGGCCGCCTATAAAATAAGAAGAACAGAGGCAATAATTAAAAAAGATTCAAATAGGATCTATAAAAACGGTCTAAGATCAAAGTCAATATTAAGACCCATAGGTGACAGAGTTTTAAGTGAATAAATCCATGAAGCCTCTCGTTTTAAAAGATTCTATGAAAACCTTAGCTGAAAATAGCCGATCGACAAGCTCACAACGCATTGCACAGCGATGCGTTGTGTACAGGGTTTAGGTGGTTAAGTAAGGTCTACTTTTCCCACTTAGGTCAGATTTGGATAAATCTTAGCCCTGAAGGCAAATTGTGCTAATGTATGACATACATGTTTTCTAGGGGTATCAAGGGGTGCTGACAAGTGAACCTAGAGTCCTCTACAGTGAAAATGTGGGTCTTGAGCAAGTAGGCCGGAAACACATTTTACTGTAATACAGGGCCACTCCAGCCCTGCTGCAGTCCCACACCAACCCTTTCACTAACCTCCACACCAGCACTGATTCCTCACCACTGAGGCAGTGGTTCTCAACATTTTTTTGCGATCACCCAAAAAGACTTGGCCATGGCTCGTGACCCCCCTCCTTCATGACTCACCAATCTAACACTGAACACATGCACTGAACAAATATGTGTATGCAGACATACCAACTGAGATTGCTTTACTAAATAAGATAGCTATATTAGTTCATCCTTGCGGCATTGGTTAGTTTACAGGTACATTTTCAAAAATGGGGGTTTTGATAAGAGGAGTAATATTACACTTTAGTCAAATCGTGTATCTGTGAAGAAAATATACGCACCTCTTCACCCAGTCCAGTAGCCAGTGGACCGACGTTGGCCCTGCAGTTCCGTCTCCTATGTTGAAAAACTCCTCTGATTTGAATGTAATACATCTTTTTGTTCACTGATGTTAAGCTTTCGTGTGTCAGAATCTCAGACTTGTTGGGGATGATCAATTTATTTCACCTCCTCTTGCCTCAACTTGCCTCAATCTGCCAACTTGATTTCTCACTTGTGGGTCGAAGTTGACAATACTTGTGGTGTGTTAGGTGTGTGATATTTTGTATCGATCATGTATTGTGATTATTTCTTTACCTAGATTAACCATTTGCTCGGGTGTTGACAAATGATTTGCCTACAGCACTTTAAATAAGCGCATTTTCTTAAATTCTGCCTATAGTCTACTCTGATTATGAATCCATTAATTCTATAGTCAGTGTCAGTCTCCACAATCCAAGGCTCTGTTTGTCCTGAAAGACATACTGTACTGCCATTCTGCACCATCATTAAAGTACACATAAGTCAAGTCAAATTTATTTATATAACACATTCAAATGAGATGGAAAAATGAAGCTATTATCATGTAACGCAAGTTACGTGATAATGCATAAATGTGCGCCTGCATGCACGCTTGCGCACACACACACACACACACACACACACACACACACACACACACACACACACACACACACACACACACACACACACACACACACACACACACACACACACACACACACACAAACACATGCATGAGGTCATAGAGACACCATGTGTTCATTTATCGTCCGTTTTCCAATCGGGCCCTGTGTCCTGTGTGCAAAGGTACAGGGGAGTCCACATTCTCTTGTTTCTTCCAGAAGGCATCCAAAGAGAAGTAATACAACAGTGGATCCAGACAGCAGTTAACACTACAGAGACAGGCTGTGGGCTTGATGGCAGCTCTCCAATTAACCAAGTTGACTACATTAAGAGGCAAGAAGAAAATCCCAAACATCAACAAGTTCATGACAAAAATGAGCATGACATTCATCTTGCTATTGATCCTTGCAGCGTCCTTGAGATGTCTGCGAAGAGTCCAGTACACCATAACAGTGGAAACAACATTGACTGCTAGCATGGTTAATAATCCACCAACCAGTAAATAAATCAATGCTTGTCTGAAACTGGACGGTTTGAATAGTTCACAGGAACTTGGGTCAGGAAACTCAAAACAGGCAGTTTTATTGTAGCTTTTGGTGTAGTTTCCAGTAGTTATTTGAAAAGCTATGCTCTCTGGGATGTTTGCAGCCACTATAAAGACCCAAACCAAGGCACAGGCTCTCCAGGCATTGGTGGTGGTTCTCAGATGCCCAGACCTCAGAGGGTAAACCACTGCCAGCAGCCGTTCCACACTGATGAAGGTGATGAAGATGGCACTGGAGCGGAGATTGTTGCGGAAGAGCATAGTGATCCAGGTACATGCCATAATGCCCAGGGGCCAGGAACCCGTAGCATAGAAATAGACTCTCATAGGCAAGGAAATCACCAGCAGAAGGTCTGAAAGTGCCAGGTTGATCATGAAGACGGCACTGGGAGATTTCACTCTGTGACGGCGTACCAGAATCCAGAGTGACACAGCATTGAGAGGAAAGCCCAACACTAAAATACAGCCATACATGACAGAATAGGTCATATCGTTACTTGTGTCTTTCAAGGTGCAGTTTGAGCTGTCCATGATTGAAACAGTTGCTGTGAATATGACAGCAAAGGAAACCACTCTTTATAGAGCAGTGCAACAGGAAATGGGGAGGAGTGTTTCCACTATGAGGTTCACACAAAAGCCACAATATGAAGACAAATGTGAAATTGATAATAGAAAACACATCTACAGCACATTTTAACAAGTAAGCTATAATGTCCACTAATATTCAGTGTGAATTTAACTGAAAGCATAACAGTGAGTGGACCCATCCAATTTGACATTCTTTTTAGTTTTTTAACAGGAACTGTGTGGTTCACACTTTCTGAGGTTTTCCTTTTTTTTTATCTTACTGTGTGTACATGCTATCTCAATTTTCTGTTAAAGAATCCTCATCTCGCAGCTTGCAAGTTGCAACTATAGTTACTTTGAGAATTGGTGTGGACTTTAGAATGAGAATTAGATGTTGTTTAGACAGAAGTTTAACTGATATCTTAGAATAAATGCGAGAAGTCTCTGCGTGCGTGCGTGTGTGTATGTATGTATCTCGAGAACCGTTAGTCCCACCGGCTTCAAATTCGGCACGCGCGTTCCCCGCCGCAGCAGGTAGTGCAATGCCCGGCCTCGACTAGACCAGATACGCGATTTTCCGGAACCGGCGCGAAAGGTTCAGATTCTCCATATGCGGAGCTGATGTCTGACATCAAGGTTTTCCGGAACCGGCACTGTGTCTTCAGAGATCTCCATATATGGGCATAAATGGACACAGGCAAACAGATGGTCAAAACGGGTCCTATGACAACAGGTATAATGGATTGCATTACACAGACTCTGTTTTGTTGATGTCTGACATCAGGGTTTTCTGGAACCGGCATAAGGCTCTGACATCACGTACACCACGAGTCAACAGTCAGACTTCGGCACACGCGTTCTCCGCCGGAATCTCCGTTTACAGAGCTGATGTCTGACCTCAGAGATTTCTGGAACCGGCACTGTGTTCACAGAGATCTCCATATATGGGCATAAAATGGACGCAGACAGACAGATACAGATATCTCCATATATTCTCCATATATGGGCATAAATGGACACAGGCAAACAGATGGTCAAAACGGGTCCTATGACAACAGGTATCAAGGGGTTTGCATTACACAGACTTCGGCACGCGCTTTCCCCGCCGCAGCAGGGAGTGCAGTGCCCAGCCTCGACCCAACCCGATACGGTTTTCCGGAACCGGCGCGAAAGGTTCAGAATCTCTGTATGCGGAGCTGATGTCTGACATCAGAGTTTCCGGAACCGGCACTGTGTCTGCAGAGATCTCCATATATGGGCATAAATGGACACAGGCAAACAGATGGTCAAAACGGGTCCTATGACTACAGGTATAATGGGGTTTGTATTAAAGGGCGGGCATTCATTCCCTATTTACATCGTTCCCGAGTGGGCCGGTCCCCAACTAGACGAGCTTCTAGTTGTAGTTAATTTGTAGCACTAAATCGTTTTTCTTTGCACTCTACTTACACCAGTAAGACGCCCTAAGGGCGAGAAGCAACCTTGCCTTAAATGAGCGCGTGCACATGGGTGCTTTGGCATGTATACCCGTCTGGTGAGCTGGTCGAGTCATCACTGTGATGTCAGAACAGGTCAGCTATATCCATATATGGAGTCTGTGAGGTCAGATGTAGAGGTATTGACCAGCTCAATATATGGAGATCTAGTTGATGATCCAGTCGTCTCCATGTATGGATATCCAGGGTTTGATGAGGTCAGTGTCGTGATCTTCATATATGGATATCCAGTTGATGATAGTCAGCAGTCTTGATTTGCAAATCAATTCTGTCTTGGCCATATGGAGCATCCATAGGCATTGCCAAATATGTCCTTAACTCATTTAGTGCTCCAGACATGAACGGGTTAAAATGTCCAGGCTGCCGTTCGCAGGCTCCGTCCGCGGCCAGTCTCTTATTTTGAAGGCCGGAAGTAGATTGCGCAAACAATTCCTACTTGACATTTACTTGACGACCGGAAGTGATCATCGTCCCATGCGGGAGCAGTAATGGCGGCTCGATGCCTTTCAGCTTGTACTACTTTAGCGAGAATCCAATGCCATCCTTGGCATCAAAAGTGTTTTTTGGAGAAAATGGACATCAAAGATGAGAATGACCGTCGGCTTCCATGTTAAGGGATCACTATTTTGTGCACATGGATGCGCGATGATGATGAATCGGCGAGTCCATCCGTGCCAGCACTTTCCAGCGGACGGTACAGTAAGATTGCCAGCTTTACTGTATACAGTATATTACGCGAGTATACTCGGGATCGGCACTCTAAATACTCGAGTATTTTTTGCGAGTATACTCGGGATCGGCGTTAATATTGATGACATCAGGGATCTCATATATGATTGACAGGCTGTCTTGAGTGTGACAGTCAAGTAACAATGTGATGTCACAACAGGTCAGCTATAGACATTGAGCCTTTACTCGCTTAGATGGGGAGGAACTGGTCAAAAACCTTCAATTTCATGCTCTTGTTGTTCTACTGTAACAGCCCACAAAAAGAGACAATTGTGTTTTCACCTCGAAGAATCTATGATCACATTCACATATGCCACCATGCCTTTGTTTCCACGGAGGTTGGTTTGATGTGTTTTGTGCGTGTGCTCCTCTCGGCTCTCACTTTGACTGCGGGAGAACAACTCTGTTATGCATATGCAGCATTACTCTGATCCCTGGTCAGTGAGTCTATCATAGCAGCACTTCACGCTAGTAGTCCGAGTTTAGGCTATTTCACACCCACAGCCATCATACATTCTGCGACCCCCCAAAAAGACTTGGCCATGGCTCCCGACCCCCCTCCTTCACGACTCACCAATCTAACAACACACACGCACCGAACAAATACGTGCATGCAGACATACCGACTGAGATTGCTTTACTAAATAAGATAGCTTTGTTAGTTCATCCTTGTGGCTTTAGTTTACAGGTACATTTTCTAAAATGGGGCTTTTGATAAGAGGAGTAATAATTACACTTAAGTCAAATCGTGCATCTGTGAGGAAAATATACGCACCTCTTCAGCCACTATTCACCCATAGTCAGGGAAAATTAGCAGAATATACCTGTCAAATCTGGGAATAAATTCCTTACCAAACAATTTCTTCACCAATGTGTTCGTAAAGGTGTCTAGTAACATATCTAACAAAGATTGAAATTCAACATCCCTAGGAAAATCTTTGTCAGCTAGGGTAATTCTGGGTCTCATTCACTTACTATACACTATACTATAAGGGAAAAATGACTCCCAAAAAATATGCTTTAAGTGGAATGTGAGGGGTCTATCTAGGTGTTTTTAATTATTCTGAATCCATTGCAAGCATTTGTTTTGCACGAAAAACTTTCCTTGGGCTAAAAATGGACCCCCATACCACTGTGAAAAGTGATGACTCATCATCACTAAACCATCATTTTTATTTCTTGTTTTTAGCCCAATGAATGTTTTCCGTGCAAAACAAATGCATGCAATGGATTCAGAATAATTAAAAACACCTAGTTAGACCCCTCACATCCCACTTAAAGCATATTTTTTGGGAGTCATTTTTTCCCTTATAGTATAGTGCAGTGTTTCTCAAATGGGGGTACGTGTACCCCTAGGGGTACGCGGAGGTACTGCAGGGGGTACTCAAGATAATGGCCCCCAAAAAGAAAAATAGAAGTATAAACCATGATACTATTATTCATAGTTAAATAATTAACTACAATTGAATTAGAAGGAGAAAAAACTTTTACTGTTATGTTTAATGATGACACTTGGAGAAACTTGTTGTGAGCCTGATAGTTGCCAACCCAAATTACATATAAGGCTACCAGGCAACTAACTGGTATGTGTTTGAATGTTGTTTGAACTTTGAATGTAAGTTACTAGAATTTCACAGGCGCTTCGCTGTTAAAAGTTGTTATCCTTATGCATAGATTAAAAGCTGCCGTTTCATTTGCCGTGATGTTGAAAGTGAACACGGTAACACGTGTGAAATCAGTGGTGGAAAAAGTACTCACATGTTATACTAAAAGTATCAATGAGCAGAGTGAGATCAACATGACAGTTAGCTTAAATGGGACTAATAGTGGTTTGTCAGTAGTCAGTGTCAAATTAGACAAAGTACAAATTGTATTTAAGGCAGGTGCATGTGAGATTCAAGTTAGAAGAGAGGCTTAGCTTACAAAACTGCAGACGAATTGACAGGACGGGTGTAAATGTTAATGTGTCTGATAGCTGAATGTTTGTGAGACAAAAATTGTGAAAGAAATTGTTTATCTGCAATTGTGTCTGGATTCTTAACCATTGACGAAACAAAAGTTATGAAAGTAGCTGTTTATCTGCACTTGAATCTGCACTTGTGGGCTGTGTTTCTCTGTTCTTCCCTATTCTGAGATATTGTAGGTATTTTGCAAAACTCTCCTCCAGAGAAACACCACAATTCTTTCACAAAGGGACAGGGGAGTCCACATTCTCTTGCTTCTTCCAGAAGGCATCCAAAGAGAAGTAATACAACAGCGGATCTAGACAGCAGTTAGCACTACAGAGACACAGTGTAGGCTTGATGGCAGCTCTCCATTTCCCCAATTTGGCCACATTGAAAGGCAAGACAAAAATCACAAACATCAACAAGTTCATGAAAAAAATGAGCATGACATTCATCTTGCTGTTGATCCTTGCAGAGTCATTGAGATGTCTGCGAAGACTACAGTACACCATAGCAGTGGACACAACATTGACTGCTAGCATGGTTAATAATCCACCAAGCAATAAATAATTCAATGCTTGTTTGAAACTGGACGGTTTGAATAGTTCACAGGATAGATTGTCAGGAAACTCAAAACAGGCAGTTTTATTGTAGCTTTTGGTGTAGTTTCCAGTAGTTATTTGAAAAGCTATGCTCTCTGGGATGTTTGCAGCCACTATAAAGACCCAAACCAAGGCACAGGCTCTCCAGGCATTGGTGGTGGTTCTCAGATGTCCAGACCTCAGAGGGTAAACCACTGCCAGCAGCCGGTCCACACTGATGAAGGTGATGAAGATGGCACTGGAGCGGAGATTGTTGCGGAAGAGCATAGTGATCCAGGTACATGCCATAATGCCCAGGGGCCAGGAACCCGTAGCATAGAAATAGACTCTCATAGGCAAGGAGATCACCAGCAGAAGGTCTGAAAGTGCCAGGTTGATCATGAAGACGGCACTGGGAGATTTCACTCTGTGACGGCGCACCAGAATCCAGAGTGACACAGCATTGAGAGGAAAGCCCAACACTAAAATACAGCCATACATGACAGAATAGGTCATATAGTTACTTGTGTCTTCCGAGGTGCAGTTGTCCATGATGTAGTTGAAACAGTTGCTGTGAATATGACAGCAAAGGAAACCACTACGGGGGTATGATCTTTATAGAGCAGTGCAACAGGAAATGGGGAGGTGTTTCCACAAAGGGTTCACACAAAAGTCAAAATATGAAGAAATTAAGAAATGTGAAATTAATAATAGAAAACAAATCTACAGCACAT
Organism: Nannobrachium achirus; assembly: GCF_963921795.1. NCBI lineage: Eukaryota > Metazoa > Chordata > Actinopteri > Myctophiformes > Myctophidae > Nannobrachium > Nannobrachium achirus. Next base: position 14,111,553 of record NC_137817.1, read on the forward strand.
TTTAACAAGTAAGCTATAATATCCACTAATATTCAGTGTTAATTTAACTGAAACTCTTTTTAGTTTTTTAACAGGAACTGTGTGGTTGTTTTCTGAGGTTTTCCTTTTTTCTGAGTATCTTACTGTGTGTGCATGCTACTGTAACTCCATTTTCCGCTGCAGAAACCTCATCTCTTCAGACTCAACTAGCTCAACTAGTGGTTGAGTTAAAGTCTTACCCCTTGTTGCCTGTTCTTTGATGGACGCTACTTAAGCTATGCAATGTTGGTAACTTGTTCACCATGTTATGTTACGTATAGTATATAGATAGATCTAATTATGATGTTAGCTTGACCACAAATGCTAAAGACTGTATCCACACCAATGATTTGCAATGGAACTGGTTGTAAAATTCAGACTGCTACAATTTCTTGGAACTGTTTGCAACTATAGTTACATTGAGAATTGTTTTTCTTTGCACTGTACTTACTTACTTGACCCTTTACCTTGTTGTTTGTTGACTAGGGTTTTTGACTTTGTATTAAAGTCACTCTGGATAAGAGAAACTCCTAAATACATACAAGGTAAATTGTAAATAATTAATGTGGATTGTATTTGTACACATTACATTTGCCATCACACCTATGTCATCGAGCTCTATGGAGCTGAAATTGGGGACAACTAGTGTGTGCTCACTAAAGTGAGAACACAATTAACAGCTTTTTCATTTGCGATAATGTTCCTCTGATTACATGCTGACTCTCTGTCAGTTCAGGTTCCTTAAATTGCAATTACAAGTTAAGCACTTAAATCCTACAGTACAGCTATATACATACAATGAATAGTGAAAATGGCTGATCTACATGATCATACCACTTTAAGTGAGCTTTTGCGTCAAGATTTTTATTTTTATTCTTATTATTTTTAAATAGGGACTTCTGTCAGACGAAAGACATGGTTCATGTGGTTAAAATATGTTGCCCTCGGTGGCGCAGTCAGTAGTGCTGTCGCCTCACAGCTAGAAGGTCCTGGGTTCGATTCCCGCCGGGGGACACTGTGGGTGCTGGGGGCGTGTTCCCTCCTCCGCGTCATCAGTGCCCACACCCTAGGTGGGGTTGGCAAAAGGGCCTTTCTGTGTGGAGTTTGCATGTTCTCCCCGTGTCTCCTAGGGTAGATACCCTCACAAAAACATGCAGTAATCCTGGTCTCTATAAAGCCTCCCCCTGGCCAGCCGGGGCGCCTGATGGAGGGGAATGGAACTGGTTGGAATAACGTGTTCCTTCCACGCGCTACGTCCAACCAGGGAAGCTCCCCCTGTCAGGTGATAAGAAGCGGCCTGCTCACTCCTCATGCATTGAAGGAAGCATGAGCTCAGTTCGGGGCCCTCCCCAGGTTGGCAGAGGGAGAGTAGAGCCCAGGATCACAGCTTAGGCAATTGGCACCGGGTGAAAAAATGGGTTACAAAAATCGTGGGATAAAAATTTAGAAAAAAAAAAAAAAAAAATGTTGCCCTCTTCAACAGTTCCTTTCTGTCTTCACAGAAGACAGACACACAGAACACGCAGCGTGCACCAGTTGGAAACAGCCAGTCATATAGTCAATCAAAATGATATCTGAATGGGCAATCGCTTTACTTGACTTTTGTACTGTAATTACCGGCACCAACATTATTATGATCATATTATCATATAGGTCTGGATATACTAGCACTTTCCCAGTATCTATATAGTGATTGTACCTGTATGCTGTGTGTTTGATATATTGCCATTGTCCCTGGCAATTAAACTGCTGTGCACAGTAGCTGTACAATATATGAGGAATCAAATTAGATCAATTATAAATATAATAATATTGGCCAACGGTTTTGATTTTGTTCTCAATTTTGTGCTTTAAAATTAAAACGACTAAATCATGCACATATTTCATTATATTACTTATCGTCGCTGTTGGGTATACCGGTATATACCTTGTATCTCCATAATTTTCTAAATGAATGTTACTAGTCCTGGGCCGGGGGTGTGCGATGAGGGATTGAATGTAGGAGTCTCAGAAGTAATGTTGGAGAACCCAGACCGGTGCCCTTGGGCAGAATAGTCACCATCGATGTCTAGCTGTGCAATACCCGTTGTATCCGTCTGTGTGTCTGGCACTCTTTTATGCCCATATATGGTGTTCCATGTCCAGGCCAGTCTGTGAAGTAATCTCCAAATTTGGGCACGGTAGTGATATCAGTCAGTGATGTCAGTTTGGGCTTTGTTGATGTCAGTTGGACATTGTTACCATGGTGGTGACACTGTTTAGTATCAGTGATGTCAGCGTGCAGACAGACGGACGGACGGACAGACAGACATTCGGTAAATTAATAGTTTGATTTCTTCGTACAACAGTGTCAGGCAAAGGTAGCGAAAATAGACGACCTACAAGCTCACAGCACGTTGTGAAACAACATGTTATGAGGTTGTAGGTCGGCTATTTTAACTATTTATGATTTTTTTTTTAAGTGAACGTGGTTGTGTGTCTATGGGTTATATAAATTAGAGGTTTAGAGCGGACTGATTTGTTTGCACCTAATGCCACGACGACACATTGAGGTTAGACTGATGGCATGGTCTATCGCGGTCAAATAAATTAAGGCTTTAAAAATAACAAATATTTTTTCACCAAATGAAGGTAGCCATGTACATTAGTAATTATCTGTGCTCTAATCATTTGACAGTAATGCTTCATGGTGGGATGCAAAGATGTGGTGTCATAGTTTTCTACTTTTTCTGTTTTGTATGTGTCTATGGAGTTATCATTACTCTAATAGACCCCCAGATGTGGTTATAATATGCAAATATGTCTTCCTTGTGTATTTTTGGTTTCTTCCTGAAAGCTTTAAGCCTCTGAGTCAAAAGGCCCATTTGAAATACACCACTTTGATAACATCATAAAATCATCCTCTCCCCTTTTTACCATACAGCAACACCTGTGGGTGTAGCATAGAGGGTAGCACGGGTCCAAAAAATTAGACCCGTCCCGAAACGGAACCGAAGGTTTTTGGACCGAGACGAATTTCTCCGAGAAACATTCTGATTTACTAACCCCGGGCCCTCGGCCTGAAACGGCACCGTTGGAGCCGGGGATTATTATTTTCATACTTTGATCATCGAGACTGGTCGTCTTCTCTCTCTACTTCATCGTTGAGCGCACCTCCCCCATCTCTCTGAGAGCTACAGCGGAGGGCACACTGTGTGTGTGTGTGTGTGTGTGTGTGTGTGTGTGTGTGTGTGTGTGTGTGTGTGTGTGTGTGTGTTTGCTCACCACTCACTGCGCTTCAGAGTCAGACACTATGGATTTTAGAATGTAATAATAACGTGTATGTCTATTTAAAAATAATGATTTTACAGTTGAAGGTTTAACATAAATATATATTTTTAAAAGCTCGGATCCTTCGGGTAAATGCGTTTCGGTATGCCCCGAACGAGACCCGCGGCAATTGGACCCTACCCGACCCTGCCCCAAGGGACGCGTCAATATTTTAGCCCCGAACCGGCTCGGTTCTCGCTTTGGCTCTCGGGTAATCGGTTCCGGGCAGACCCGTGCTAACCTCTAGTGTAGGTACTAGTGTTGCGCGGGCCGACCCGGTGCCCCCACCCGCCCGCCAACCCGCCTGCATGCGGATGGGTGCGTCAAGGTTTTCAGACTCAATTGACGGGCGGCGGGCGGGCGGGTTATCACCACTCTCATGTGCAAAAAATCAATAAGAATAATCACCTGTTCTTATTTGCCTTTTATTCTTAATAAGAGTAGGCCTTTAAGAATAAGAATACAACGCTTGAAAATGCGCCAGAGAGGAGCGAGGTTTCTCCTCCGCTCCTTGGTGCGAGGACCGTCCCAATTCCGCTCCTGTTGGGGCCGCGAACCACATTTCGGTCGTGAGCCACATTTCGGTCGTGAGCACAGCAGAGAAGATGCACAAACAATTCAACGCGTGTCGCTGATCAGGATTTCACTTATATGTCTCTGTCATCCACACAAGTCCGTTTATAAATACTTTGTGTCGGTTAAGTTATATAACCAGCCAGTCAACGGATACGATTTGAAACACAACTTTCGCAAGTGAGACGGATTTTTTGACTGAATGAACCAACCACGCTCACCTCGAGTCTCGAATCGCTCCCTTCTCTCCAATCTGGTGATTAATCAATAACCAAAAGGATTTAATATTGTCCGTCTTTTGCTGTCTGTTTAAAGTGTGACTGTGCGAGGCGCTGTATAAATATGATTGACATAAAACCTGAGACGCCGTTCTCACCCCGACAATGCCCCAGAGAGAATGAACGTCTTTGAATGAATGTCTTTTAGGCTAAACCCCAATTTGAACAACACGTTTGTTTATTTAGCCCATGACAATATTGTGCTACTGTAAACCTTTCTGTAAAGCGACTTTGGGTACTTAGAAGAGCCGTATATAAAGATGAGCTATTGTGGAGATGATATACCATATTTTTTTAAATGCGGGGTTGCGGGGCGGGCGGATTTGTTGATTTGTATATTGTTCTGCGGGCACGGGCAGGCAGGTTACGTACCGTGCGGGCTATGGGCGGTGCGGGCTATGAAAAAAAGCTGACCCGCGCATCACTAGTAGGTACAGTAACTTCAGACTTAAGGAACAGGTGGGTGTTGCCACATAAAAGATAATTTTAACAATTTCTGTACACTTTTTTGAAAGAAATGTCCTCCAAATATAATCATAATATCTGATGATCGTGTTTTTGTTTTGTTTGTTTTTTTGGGGGGGGGGGGGACTCCGTCTTTAAGAACTGATTGAACTGATCAAGCATGGACATTTCAAAAAACAACACCACTAATGTCAGTGTGTTTTCAGGATGTGTGCGATATACCGCAGCAACAATTTCTCCATGAATACAGGAACACGTTTTCCTACAGTGAGTATTCCTGACTTAGGCCATACTGTAGATCAGCGGCAGCGCTATTCAACCAGCGGCATGTCTACAGTATGTGGCCTGTCATGGTCATGCCAATAAAATATATTTTGTCTACTTTCAGTGTGGACAAATCATTTCTGATGTCATTTTTCAGTTTCTCTCCAAAACCGCAAGGAAATTATTTTTGTCAGGTTTTATAGAAGACTTTTTTCATTTCACTATTTTGTTTGTTCCAAAAGAAGAAAATTCATAATTTCAGCATTAATAATTTCCAAGACAATCTTTTTGTTTAATGAGGTTTGCCCTTATAGATGGAAATGTGGCTGTTTTCTGTGTGTTTCCTTAATTTGTTAGACTATGCATGTAGTGTGTTACAAAATAGCTCCGGGCCCATAAGTTTCCATGTAAACAATTAAGGAAGCATCCTGCATCGCGTTTTTTTTTTATTTGATAGCTGTTTGATTCTTGTGCCCGCCTGGCATATGATCCGCGCACATATCGTCTGCTACCGGTATGTGCGCGAACGTGTCCACGTGTTACCATAGCGCACAGCTGGCTGTTTCCAATGTTTTCTTATGTAACACTGGCGGATACAGCAGGGGTACGAGCCGGATTTGTCTATTCCAATGGATTTTTTTTTATTCGAAAGCTGTCATCGAGTCTACCGGTCTACTACATGAGTCGCGCACAGATCATGCACTATGCGTGCACGTGCCCACGATAAAAGGTAAGGACAATTTGGCAGGAAAACAGTTCAGCCTATGTTTAAAATAGCAGCAAATGAGTTAAGCTGAGTAGCCCTGCTGTAGATGAAAGAAAATTATTGAGATGTACTCCATACAAATGTGTGAAGATAAATAACTTTTACTTGCTCCATAAACATCATCAAAACACATGTCCATTTCTAAAACATATTTGTGCTGATTCAGTAAAGTGAAGCCCTTATCATTTAACGCAAGTTACACCCACACACGCACACACACACACACACACACACACACTCACACTCACACTCACACTCACACTCACACTCACACTCACACTCACACTCACACTCACACACACACACACACACACACACACACACACACACACACACACACACACACACACACACAGCCTTTTGTCCTTTGCTACTGATCTCTTAAACGGGAGTCCACGTTCTCTTGTTTCTTCCAGAAGGCATCCAAAGAGAAGTAATACAACAGTGGATCTAGACAGCAGTTAACACTACAGAGACACAGTGTAGGCTTGATAGCAGCTCTCAAATTAAACAATAGAACCAAATTGAGAGGCAAGAAAAAAATCACAAACATCAACAAGTTCATGACAAAAATCAACATGACATTCATCTTGCTGTTGATCCTTGCAGAGTCAATGAGATGTCTGCGAAGAGTCCAGTACACCATAGCAGTGGACACAACATTGACTGCTAGTATGGTTAATAGTGCACTAGTCATAAAATACCTCAGTGGTCGTTTGAAACTGGGCTGTTTCAATAAGGATAGATTGTCAGGAAACTCAAAACATGATGTTTTGTTGGCGCATGTATTGTAGTTTTCAGCTTTCATGTGAAAAGCTATGCTCTCTGGGATGCTTGTAGCCAATATAAAGACCCAAGCCAAGGCACAGGCTCTCCAGGCATTGGTGGTGGTTCTCAGATGCCCAGACCTCAGAGGGTAAACCACTGCCAGCAGCCGGTCCACACTGATGAAGGTGATGAAGATGGCACTGGAGCGGAGATTGGTGCGGAAGAGCATGGTGATCCAGGTACATGCCATAACGCCCAGGGGCCAGGAACCCGTAGCATAGAAAGAGACTCTCATAGGCAAGGAGATCACCAGCAGAAGGTCTGAAATTGCCAGGTTGATCATGAAGACGGCACTGGGAGATTTCACTCTGTGACGGCGCAACAGAATCCAGAGTGACACAGCATTGAGAGGAAAGCCCAACACTAAAACACAGCCATACACCGCAGAATAGGTCATATAGTTACTTGTGTCTTCCAAAGTGCAGTTGTCCATGATGTAGTTGAGACAGTAGCAGTGAATAATGACAGCAAAGGAAATACCACTCGAGGGTCTGATCTTTACAGTGCAGTGCAACAGGAAATGTTGATATACTGTCTGATGTTAGCTTGACCACAAATGCTAAAGCCTGTATCCAGACCAATGATTTGCAATGAAACTGGTTGTAAAATTCAGACTGCTGCAATTTCTTGCAACTGATTGCAAGTTACAAGTTGCAACTATAGTTACATTGAGAATTGGAGTGGACTTTAGAATGATAATTAGATAGCATGTTGTTTAGACAGATGTTTACCTGATATTGTAGTTAATTTGTAGCACTAAATAGTTTTCTTTGCGCTCTACTTACATAACCCTTTAACCTTGTTCATTTACTCCATGTTTGGACATAAATAGTCAATTATTAAAAACATTAAACAATAATTCGTAAAATGTGAAAAACAGGCACACATGTCTAAAAAAGTCTTTGTGTTTCTGTGTGCAGCAGCATAACAGCAGCAGCAGCATCAACATTCAAACGTCATCCCTCCAATCTTATCGGCACATTCTCTCTGCCACTTTTGCTCTTTCTCACAAAAACATCTCAATTTTGACCTTTTCAGAGATTTAAATCAAAATGGCTGCTATGATGACAGCAATTATGTGATTTTTCCATCATTCTCTCTCTCTCGGTAATAAGTCCAGATAGTTTGTCGTATTAGTCTGGTTCAACAAAGGAGGGCATAACAGAGCCTGAATTGTTTTTGCTACACAACCGAGCGGGGCCATTTTCTCTTGGCCCTAATAATTAAGGATCTTGAGTGCGGAGACAGATAATCATTGTTATTATCATTCCAGCTAAGGAAACTGATCTAGAATTCTGGACCTGTCAATCTGAGAAAAGTGTCTATGGAGCCAAGACGAGAGAGATTCCGGGAAATTATCTCTCCCCATGACATGTTTTTTTTTTCTTCCATTCCATCTAAATCAATCTTCCACTCATGTGCATTCAAATGGACAAAATTGACAGATGGACAGACAGACAGACAGACAGACAGACAGACAGACAGACAGACAGACAGACAGACAGACAGACAGACAGACAGACAGACAGACAGACAGACAGACAGACAGACAGACAGACAGACAGACAGACAGACAAATAGGCTTATATTCATTGTGGTCCTCCAACAACTAGATAAAAACAAAACTACAGAGGGAAAAGACACATACTGTACAATATTAGCATCAACTGTACATAAATACTGTACAACGAGCAAAACATGATTGGGCACTTAAAACAACAAGTCTACATACTGCTGGCCAAGCATATTTGTAAGGCCACATTAAAAACCCTTTCCCTTTCATCAGCTTTAGTTTTTGTGTGTACTGTAGATCGTTCCTCTGTACAGCTGCCAAACAGAGAAATGCATATTTACACTATTTACCCATTAAACTCTTGAATTCAAATAATCTGTTGAAGGTAGCTATGAGTCTATTGATCTGTGAACATTAATTGGCGGACGGATGGACCGATGGTCAGACAGACAGACAGACAGACAGACAGACAGACAGACAGACAGACAGATAGCTAGCTATCTATCTGCTAAAAGAACTCTATGGCACAGGGCCCACATACAATAGCTGCTCCAGGAAGAGCAAACGCACATGCGAGTAATTAATACAAATAAACAAGATGACAAGCTGGTTTAATTATGGTGACCTTCACAACCAAGGACAAACCCAACAGATGACAACAGAGGGAGAGAGAGAGAGCGAGAGAGAGAGAGAAAGAGAAAGAAAGAAAAAGATGTGTTTGAAAGTGTTGTGGATAGGGATGGGATCATATGAAAATTTCATATCACGATTATTGTGACAGGTGATAAGAGAGTGAAAAAAAGACTGTATCAAGTATGTATACAGTATTATAAGTACCTTTTACCAATTAGAGAGGGTTTAAGTGGTACCCGATATGCAGCTCTGCAAATAAAAGGTGAATTGATCCCAATGCATGACGGAGGACGATATCACGATAAATTAAATATTATCCACAATACGATTATCGTGAGTGTTTTTTTATCACGATAAACGATAATATCGCGTATCGTCCCATCCCTAGTTGTGTTAGGTGGAGGGGGGGTGTGTCAAAGGGGGCTCCTCTACCTCTTTTCTTCCATCTATAATGAAATCTGCAGGCTGTGGTTGTCCAGAATGGCCAGAGAGTGCCAGTTATTCCCAACAGGTGATGGGGTGGGGTGGGGTGGCGGCCGAGGGGCAGTCGGAGGCGAGGCAGGGGCGACCACCGCTGGGCTCACTTCATTAAAATTTCTATTTCCACAACTGCAGGGGTCCCGATGAGTCGCACGCCTCCCTGACCCACGGTCACGGAGGCGTGCGAGGTTCATTGTGAGGTTTCTGAGTTTGAAAATGATTGAACAATGACCCATGGGGTTGTGTGGCTGTGTGTGTGTGTGTGTGTGTGTGTGTGTGTGTGTGTGTGTGTGTGTGTGTGTGTGTGTGTGTGTGTGTGTGTGTGTGTGTGTGTGTGTGTGTGTGTGTGTGTGTGTGTGTGTGTGCGTGCGTGTGCGCGCGTGTGTGTGTATGCGTGCGTGTGTGTGCATTTCCCTTTTTATGTTTACATAATGTCTCTCATTTATGTCTGTCTTGCTGAACAACAGTTGTACCACAGTATTTAACACCTTTAGCAACACATGCAAAAGGAAACGGTTGTGTTACCTCAGCATTTCCGAGACACGTTAAGTCTCAGATATACTGAGGAAATAAGTCGCCTATATATCGCCTACATCATATCGGTGTGAAGTCATATTAGAATGGCTAACTTGTGCACAAAAGTGTTGCTGCATTCTGTTGATAGTTGATACTATACTTACTTTACAGTTTAATCTGTCAGAATTCTTAAGCGGAATCTATTCATCATTATCATCCATATGTTTAACTAACTAGAATAGATGGTTTTGCTTCTCTGGTTTCTAAATCTGCTCCTGACATACAGTAGGCAATATGTTCTTCTTTTTTTGCATGCATGTGTGCAAGTGTTTTTTTTGTGTGTGTGCAAACACATACTGTAGAATAGCATGCCATTGAGTGTGACTGTAGTGAGTATGAGTCTAATTTGTCCCTTCTCTTCCTCAGCCAGATAAAGAGTACAAGTCAACACGTCTCCTCAACTGTGAAGCTCTCTCTCTCTCTCTCTCTCTTTCTCCCTCTCTCTCTATCTTCCCCTACTCATCCATCACCTTCATTGGCTCTTCAAATTGCTGGCAACAAAGGGCCATGGATTTAAACAGATTATGTGCCTCAGACGGTTTCTCTTCCATCACCAGCAGGGCCAAGGCAATTAACCTGCTTCACATGCCTCGTCAGAGGCCAAAAACAAAACAAGCTCATTCTTCTACAGCAGTGGGGACCTCACTTTATTAGTGTCATGCAAAGAGAAGAAGTTGGAGGGAAGCACGAAGCCTGAGCTATGGGCGTCACGCACTGGAAATGGTTGATCCGCAAGGTCACAACGCTTGTGCAGCGTGACGCAATGTCAGTTTGTAAATCTACCATTTTCGGTGCGTGACATCCACGGCAACTAGGGATAGCTCAGGCATAACTCAGATGCCGCCTTACATTCCCTTTTTCCAATTAGCCGCTGCCATCTTAAATCGTAACAGGTTGTGAAAATATAGGCTGATTACATATGCAAATGAGTGGAAAGCTATAATAAAGCTGTCAATGTAAATAAACGCGCTTAACAGAGGAGAACGTTGCAATCCTGAACACTGCCCGCTGGGCTAAACACAGAGCGACAACATTCATGATGAGCTTAACAAAGACAAAACGAGACGAAGTGGGTGCATTAGCAGTGACATAAGGCACTCTGTGGTTATGGATGTAAGGATGGAAGTTGATCAGGACTAATAATGTAGACCAGGGGTGGGCAACTTTGATGATGGAAAGGGCCACTATATTTTCACATTCACTCCAGAGGGCCACAATGCATATGCAGTCAAAAATAGCAAAAATAGCGGATCTACAAGCTCAAAACGTGTTGCAGTGCGACACGTTTTGAGCTTGTTGCTGTTTTTGAATTGGAATCCTGAAAAGTAACAATTTCATTTAATTTCAAATGCATTTACTGTATATGTTCTTAGTATGTTAACTTTGTGAACTTAAATACAAATATATTGGACATAATACTTGTACTAGTCAATAAGCTACTAATATTCACGTTATTCCTGGCCCCGCCCCCGGCTTCCTGTTCATATCCTGAAAGAGGCGGAGGCTGAAAAAGCTGGCCTGAAAAACATCATTTGACTTCCTGTTGTCCTTGCATTAAAGTGTCAGTAGTTGGCGTTCTAGGCTCTGGGCTCTGAATGTACCTGGTTGCCATGTCTGCTTATAATAATAATAATAGTTGCTTATTGGGCTTACTTTCTAATATTTTTTAAACCAGTGGTTCCCAAATCTTTTCATATCAAGGACCCCAGATTACATATTTGTCCACAGTCAAAGACCCCCATCTGAAAATATGTGGTGCCAGGGACCTCCACACAGATTTATGTTGTTAAAATGTTTAAAAAATATTCAAAAAAAATGTTTTCCCTCAATATTTTTAAATAGCAAATATACAAGCTCACAGTGTGTCACAATGTGACACATTGTGAGCTTGCTGATCTGCTATTTTCAAATGTGAATGTAAAGTAGTATAGCCTACTGTAGTTGCTTCTGTTGGGCTTATTTCTTTGGCAAAATCTGGCAACAGACAATTCCATGTCACTTCCTTGCTTGGGAGGAAGTGAAAAGATGTTTATGAAGCAGCACACAAAGAAAAATGCTCCAGCGCCCTCTGTAAAAGGAAAATGGCAGCCTCCATAGAATGGCCAGGAATATGGTGAATAGACTGAAGGAACTAAAGCGAATCATGTTTGCATGGTTGGAAATGGAATTGTAACAGCTGAAATCAATAATATATCAGTATTCTGCTATTAACCTGTGGGCCGCATTAAGTGAATGTGGGGGCCGCATGTGGCCACCGGGCCGCCAGTTGCCCATGTATGATGTAGACTATGGACTATTTAATGTGGTGCAGACAAAGACGGAGGTGGTGCAATTTGGCTTTCAACTGTTTTTGTTACACCTGTGTTTCATTGCACAAACAGGATGTCATCACTGCCAAACATTAACTTAGGTGGAACTTGCGTATCAATTCATTTGAGAGTAACTTATTGCAAATTGTATGCATTCTATTGCAATAGAGATGAGATAGAAATAAAGTAGCAGCAGTGTGAAATGTGCAAGAAGCAGAAGGCATACTGCATGAAAAACACTTCAAATTCAGTCAAATGGAGCTTGTAAGGGAGAAGTGATGTTTGAATGATGAAGTCAGCAGACGGTTAAAATGAATCTTCTCTAACCATACTGTCACACAACTAATGTGGGAAAAAAAAAAAAAAAAAAAGAAAACAGTTCACAAGCCACAGTTGTCATCAGCATGTGATTCACACAGCTGGGGGTGTATGGTGCAGTACTGTAAGTGTATAACTACTCACGTGAGGGCTACACATCTGCTCTAAAAATAATACTATAAACATCCGTGCCTGCAGAGAGACATATCCATGAATATGCATGTTCCATGTCAACCTGCCATTGTGTCAGAGTCATTCCCATGACGTTGAATGGCGATGTCGCCGACACGCGGCAACGGCGAGGGGGCAGACATCGTTGCCACGTACTCATAATTACCTCTCCTATAAGCCGTACCTTCCCTGTAGGGGAGGTATAATTACATCCTATACCTTACATGCTAATGAGGCGTGTGAATCACTTGATTGTTAACCTGGAAATGTAAATGCCTGGATTTACATAGGACTAAACAATAGCCGGCCCCTAGCAATCTCACACACGCTCAATTTGCTTTGTACAATCCCCCCGGCCCCATAGATAAGCACTGCACGGGGAGATAAAACAGTGGAGTGAGAGGCGCGCGCGCGCATGTGTGTGTGTGTGTGTGTTTTGGGGGGGTGTTTAACATTTACACTGTGGTGTGGAACAGCATGGCATACAAACAATGGCATGATAAAAAGGGATGTCAGCTGTTTAGCCGCAAAAAATATCTGAATAATATTTAAAGACTTATTGGTTAATTTTGCATAAATTTTTCATAATAGTAAACACGTGTTCCACATCTCGGTCAACAGACGAGGCACTAGATTGACACCAAAGCAGTAAGCACACAGTGGCATGTTCTTTATCGTCACTGTCGGGCAGAAACCTCTTATCTCCAAGTTTTACATTTTTTCGCAAAGTAAAACCCTGCTTCATCAGAGGCCGTTGCACAAAATTAGTTAAAACAGCAGATCTACAAGCACACAACGCCTCGCGGTGCGAGGCGTTGTGTGCTTGTAGATCGGCAGTTTTCACTAGTTTAAATCATTTTTTAAATGATACATACAAAACGAACGGTTTTGGACATACAGGGTTTCCACCCGACAACGACGTTATGTACAGTAGGTTGGTGGTGTTGTTTCTAGTGCTGGTGTGTTGGGGCTGCTGCTGGTGGTGGGGTCCACACAAGAGAAAATTGGGAGTTGAGGCAAGATGGATGGGATGAAACAAGAGAGACAGGCTGAAGCACACAAGCACAAAAAAGGTGAGAGAGTGTGAGTTGGAGCGGAGAAAAAAAACGGTGTGTGTAGTGTGTGCGTGTGTGTGTGTGTGTGTGTGTGTGTGTCTGTGTGTGTGTGTGTGTGTCTGTGTGTGTGTGTGCGCGCGCACGCCACTTCCTACCTAATCTTGCCCTACAGGCATCCTCTGAAGAGCTAGCAGCATCCATTCTACAACAGTCAACCAAAACCCCAGACGGATATCAAATCTCGCTGACTTTTTTTCATTTTCTTTCTTCTATGTTCACCTTGTGTTTGAAACAGATGGAAATTCCCGAGCTGCACTAGTGGTCTATGGACTGCTCTGTTTAGTTCACACCCTTCACAAACCTGTGACCTATGTTTCAAGCCTATTAAGAAACACGTTGTGTTTTTTCAGCTGAAAGTCAGTTAGTGCCAGCAAATGTGCATTACCCTTAATACTTCATTCAAAGGCAATATCACATGAAAGAAGGGTAAGGGCCCTGTTTTGCGTAAACAGTTGAACCAGCATGAACCAAAGTCAATGCATTGGACCGTGGGTGGTGACAGACGATTGTTATTTCCTGGACTTAGAGGGGTGAAGTGTGCGCGAGGAAGTGGTGAGGAGGGTTGCAACGTGGCTGAATATTATCAGTGTGTGTGATGCAAGTGGAGTCAATCATCACCATCAATGTGCTGTGCTCAGCGAAACAACTTACTGTTAATTTCCATGTTGTCATGCTGAACAGTCTCAGAAATGTATAGGCCTAATTCAGAGGTAGGCAACCTGCTGATATAGAGCTGCATATGGCTCTTGGGCCATAAATGGCTCTTTTGATAATAAAGGTTGCTTACCCCTGGCCTAATTCCTCCTAAAATCAAGCTATTGCCTTGTCCGGAAGGTGCACGCTAACACTCATCAATAACAAATCTACAGCATCTCAAACGCTCCGAGACCGAGAGAAGAGTATATGAAATGATCTTGAGTTAATATGTCTGACACTGGTAGTCTGGTACTATAATAAGTGCTTTTAGTACAAAATCCCAATTCATAATCGCCATTCGCCAGATGTACAACATGGACGGACGTCCGCAAAACAACTGCAGTTAGGACCTTGTAGATGTAGACAGACATCTGCTCAGGGTCTGCTCTGGATCCACTATGTGTCCACGTGGACCCTGAGCAGATGTCCGCCTAGGAGGTCGGCGCACCAGTCATTTGTTGTGTCAGTGCGTATCTGACCTGTCCATGAGACATGTTGTCTGTAAAACGGGGCCGGTATTCTCTGAGCATGCTTTGAGTACCCTACACCGAACTATAAAGGGCAAAACGTCTGGTGGATTATCTGATGGACTCTCAACTGTCGGCTCCCTGTTTTAACCAATTAAACCCCATACTTTATTGACCGGATTCCCAAGGACTCTATATTAGGCCCCATTCTGTTTGTAACAAAAATAGAAGCTTTATTTGTCACATCACAGGCTTACAGGTGTAAAGAAGTTATAAAGTGAAATTATGTTTTCATGCGCACTACTTTTCTAGTATTCCGTGAGAACAGAGATGACAAAATGCATATGAGAGCAAAGGGAAAGAGATCAATACTAACATTAAAATAAAAAAGAAATACATATAAGCTCCCCCCAGGTCAGGTGATAAGAAGCAGCCTGCTCACTCCTCATGCACTGAAGGAAGCATAAGCTCAGTTCGAGGCCCTCTCCAGGTTGGCAGCGCCCAAGATTACAGCTTAGGCAAATGGCACTGGGTGAAAAATGGCTTACAAAATTGTGAGATCAAATAATAAAAAATAAAAAAAACAGTAACATCAGGTGCATAAGGTGCTTGCCATCTACAATCTAGATCGTCTATTTTCACCAAATGTTAGCTCCAGAATACAAGGGATGCTATGATTCAAGTGCTTCAAGGGCAGACCGCACTAATGGAAATAGTCGCAACTCCTTGCAACAAAACAGTTTTAAGGCAAGTCCACACTACTGTAACTGCAACTGCCATTGGGGATAATGGTTACGCAAGTATGTTGCAAGGAGTTGCATTGGTGTGGACTGAACAAAAGCACCTTGCGGAACAGTTCCATCAAGTCTGGTTTAGATGATCCAAACAGAACCTGCCAGTAGTCTAAACAGTAAGCCTTTTATGAAGGAGAAACCTACATCATATGGTTGATTTTTACTGTAGATCTGGATGCGCATCAGCCAGCTATAAAGTGTGCTGAAAATAGCAAAAGATGAGCGTGTAACTCACTATAGTCCTGGTTGGATTGCAGTCTCCTACACTACCCTTCCTCCGACACTAGCAAATGAAGAGTCTCCAAAATACCAAACACACTCAAGTGGGGAAGAACAGAAATGGCCAATTCAGCCGGTTTGCTGCACACCTCATGCTCAAATCAAATCAAATCAAACTATATTTATATATCACATTTACAACAAGTGCTGATCCAACCTGCCTGAAAGTAGGACCCCGACAGTCTCCGCAACACAAGCTGTGTCCGGCGAGCATGCATGGCTCAATTAGTGGAAGCCGTGTTGCTCCTTAAATTGTCATCCACTCATTAGAGGGGCTAAACATTTAATTACAAACATTTAGTTTTCTTTATTATTACAGCCAAACGTGTGTGTGTGTGTGTGTGTGTGTGTGTGTGTGTGTGTGTGTGTGTGTGTGTGTGTGTGTGTGTGTGTGTGTGTGTGTGTGTGTGTGTGTGTGTAAACAACAGCTAAATATTTTACTTGAAATAAGATAGTAATGAAAGTAAAAGAGGCATGTGTGCACATACTGTAAAGTAGGAGTCAACCAATACCTGACATATTGCCTACATAAGAGAAAGTGCCTTTTTTATGCCTACACAATTTCTCTCATTTCTATCTCTCTTACCACAGTTGCTCTCTGCCCTGTTCTCATTCAATATAAATGCTAGGTTAGGTCATTTAGTTTTCCCCTCCTGATAGTTCTGGTGTCAGCAAGAAACAAGGGAACCGGCATGCTCAACGGAAAAGTCTCCAGAGTACGACGGGTGCTGACCCAAAAGGCACAAAAATAGCAAAAGTCAGTAGAGTAGTAACAATTTTAATAATGCACAATGCACATTGTACAGCAGGAGAAGGAAACTGTCCTAGACCTTCCTGAGCCATGAGACATGTGGGTGTGAAATAGAGTGGTGGACACCACTCTCTCTGTTTTTAGATTTTTTTTTCTGCTTGTGTGTGTTCGGAGACTCCCTCCAAAATCCTTTGCACAGCGTGAACGATAGGGTAGTTCCTGAGTCTACAAAATCAGTAGGGATCATCATATGTTAGGTACACAGGTCTTGGGGTCACTCAAAAGGTTAGGTCATCCAGGGAACAGGAATGCACTCAACCAGTTTCATAACAATCCAACCATTACATTTTGAGATATCTTGTGGGCAAATGTTGGTATTGGCCGAACCACCCTCCCACCAACCAACTACAGCCACAGCCACAGCCACAGCCATTTCTGGAGCTGAAAGAGAAAGTAGATTAAGAGTGAAAATGTCATTCAGTCCATGGAGGGGAAGCTTAGGTTGTCAATTATACATGTACCTCAGCCACCTTGTCTGCCTCTCTAACTTACTCCCTGCGCCTCTCTCTCTCTCTCTCTCTCTCTCTCTCTCTCCACCCACTCCAATATCCTCATCCTATACGTCCATCCTCATCCTATAAGGTGGCCAAGGTTTACTCCCCCCCGACCCTCTCTCTCTCTCTCTCCCTCTCTCAAAATACATTATTATATTTTTTTCATTTTTTTAATGGATTTATTTCCTTGATCACATTGCTTCTGAATCTAGACCCATAATGAGATGTCACCCTCTTCTGAGAAACTACTGGTGGAAAAACGCTTGGAAGCTGATATAAGTGAACACCAAAATATTCTGATCGCAATATGGGTCGGGTGGGGGGGGGGGGGGGGTGCCGTGGCGATGGAGAGAGATGCATGCTGCTCTACATGTGCACGGGTCTATAAATAAAGCACTTTGGGGAGGACCGGAGAGAGAGCAGAGATACTGGTGCAAAGAGCACGACTTTTTGTTCAAATCAGGGTTTCTCCTCTGTCTCACATCTAACAGCATGTCTGATTCTCTCTCTCTCTCTCTCTCTCTCTCTCTCTCTCTCTCTCATACACAAAGATCCAAGCGCGCGCACGCACACGCACAGTCGCACACGTACACGCACAGTTAAAAGACAAACAATGATAAATCAATAAGTAGAGGCAAATAGTTCCCCCGTCTGTCTCCGCTTGCTGTATCCTTTATCAGATTGACATTCACTCTGCTGTAGAGGTTCACTAAATGGAAATAAAGGGTGTATTTTTATACGTTTAATCAAGAGTGGAAACAATGTGCAAGCGGAGACAAGCTCTCCATTAGGGATGGGACGATATGAACATTTCATATCACGATTATTGTGACAAAAGAAATCGCGATTTACGATATCGTAAATCGCGATTTCTTTTATTATTATTACGATAATCAAGATTCATTATCTTGGGGCGGACCATTTGCCAAAAAATAGCAGATCTACAAGCTCACAACACGTCGCAATTGATAGAGAGCGAAAAAAAGACTGTATCAAGTATGTATATTAATGTAACTTTTACTAATTATAGAGGGTTTAAGTGGTACCGGATATGCAGCTCGGCAAAGAAAGGTGAATTGATCCCAGTGCATGACGGAGGATGATATCACGATAATTTAAATCTCCAAGATACGATCATCGTGAGTGTTTTTTATCACGATAAACGATAATACCGCGTATCGTCCCATCCCTCCTCTCCATCTCCTCCCCACTTCTCCCCCATTGTCCCATCTCTCCCTACTCCTCTCTCTCTCTCTCTTCCATCTCCCACACCTATTTCTTCCCTACTTTCTCTCTCTGCTATGTGACAGGTCTAGTTGTGATTGAGTAGTTGGAGCCATTGTCCTGCACAATGGCTTCGTTAGGCCCAGCCGCTGGCAGAGCCGAAGAGAGCAGAAAAAGAACAAGCGTGGGGAAGCTTCTGATAGCTCTCCATTCCTACAATGTGTCAATCCCGTGCAGCAGACAGTGGGCAATTCATCTATTCCCCATGGCATGTTTTCAGTGGTGTAAAGTAACGAAGTACATTTACTTAGGTACTTGCATTTCAAATTTCCAATACTTTTACTTCTACTCCACTACATCTCGGATCCAAATATTGTGCTTTTACTCCACTACATTTATTTGAACACTTTATAGTTACTACTAGTTACTTTGCAGATATAAATGATACTATTATAAAACATACATTTGAAAATAGCAGATCTACAAGCTCACAATGCATCGCAGTAGATCTGCTATTTTCAAACACTTTGTACTTTTACTTTTGGTACTTTAAGTACATTTTGATGCCAACACTTTCAAACATTTACTCAAGTACATTTTGAATTTCCGGACTTTTACTTGTAACAGAGTATTTCCATATTTCAGTATTGATACTTTTACTTAGGTAAAATATGTGAGTACCTTTTCCACCACTGAACAGAACAGGCGCGGGGAATTGCTTCAGATAGCTTCTCCGTTCCTACAACGTGTCAATCCCGCGGAACAGACAGTGGGCCCTTCATTCATTCCCCAATGGCCTTTTTAAACTGCCTATATCCACTCAGAGCAGGTCCTATATTGCTCCTACAGTTACAACTTAATGTGGGGCGAAACCCGTGATTGATGGATTCATTCCTGTTTTGCCGTATTGGGGTCAAGCCGGAGACGCAGACGCGAGACAAAAGGACAAGGTAAATAACAAGAGGAGCAAAGGAGACAAACAGAGACGGATTGATGGGGAGAGCATGAACTCTGCATGCAACTTGTCAGTGTCTGTCTTCTCTGGGTTTAAAATGTGCTGAGCACTGGTGGTAGACCCATCAGTCTGTGATATCAGGCAGGAGGACAGCTTGCGCGCTAAGCTCCATTTTCACATTCTCACTTTTCACATCCCTCCAGAGTTATTTTCCGACACCGCAAAATGCCTCCGGTACAGCCTAAAATGCTGAATCACGTATCGGCAAGCATGCGGGTCTATGCACCGATCCGATATCACGTAATATATCATGTGACGATAGATCATTTATGCTACACATGCAGGCAAACACGAATCTATGCGGTGCTAGCAGAGTGTCTCATTAGTCAGAGCTAAGATATCATTGTAATTCTTTAATGCACACAGTATCGGGAAGGAATGAATTATATCGGAACATCTCTACGTCTTTCTGCCAGGGACGTGCAGAGAATGTTAGAGAGGCAGGGCTGAAATTTCTAAAAGGGCCTTTTGGTGAAAATATCGAAAATAGCAGACCTCCAAGCTCACAACGCGTCGCAGCACGACGCATTGTGAGCTTTTTTTTACTTGATACCACACTAAACTAAGCTAAAAAAAGACAATACTGGAGAGGTGGCATACAGCATGGATTTCTACATAGAGAGGGCAATTCTTTCAACATAAGATGCTGTATTCAAGTTCAGGTGAGTTTGGACTAGGCAATTTTCTTGAAGGCAGCCTTCAGGTATGGCATGGAAAGGGTATGGCATTTGAATTTCTGTCACCATAGTGAAAACTGAATTCATGGTCGGGAGAGGGGACTTTTTACAGACAGGTAAAAGGGCAGGGGCTCAAGCCCCCTTTGATGTCTATGTGTGCACGTGGCTGTATCACATAATATATCAAGTGACGATAGATCATTTATGCTACACAGGCAAACAAGAATATATGCGGTGCTAGCTTGTGTCACATCAGTCAGAGCTAAGATATTGTAATTCTTTAATGCACTGGTAGTGGATCGCAAGACTGTATCAACCGCTACACAATCAAAAGTATCGGGAAGGAATGAATTATATCGGAACATCTCTATGTCTTGCTGCCAGGGACGTGCAGAGGCAGGGGCTGACATTTCTACTAAAAGGGCCTTTTGGTGAAAATATCGAAAATAGCAGACCTCCAAGCTCACAACGCGTGCGACACGCTTGGCAGTAGGGATGGGACAATACGCGATATTATCGTTTATCGTGGTAAAAAACACTCACGATAATCGTATCATGGCGATTTAATTTATCGTGATATCGTCCTCCGTCATGCACTGGGATCAATTCGCCTTTTATTTGCCGAGCTGCATATCCGGCACCACTTAAATCCTCTCTTGGTAAAAGGTACTTATATTAGTTCTTTACGTCTTTTTTTCACTCTCTATCAAATGTCTTTGCCAAAAAATAGACGATCTACAAGCTCACAACGCGTCGTTATGAGCTTGTGGATCTGCTTTTTTTTGGCATATGTTCCGCCCCAGGATAATGGATTTTGATTATTGCGATAATATCGTAAATAGCGATTTATTTTGTCACAATAATCGTGATATGAAATATATCGTCCCATCCCTACTTGGCGGTCGGCTATTTTCGGTGCTTGATATCACACTGCATAATCAAGTTAATACTGGAGATGTGGCGTACGGCATGGATTTCTACACAGAGAGGGCATTTCTTTCAACACAAGATGCGGCATTCAAGTTCAAGAGAGTTCGGCCAAGGTAATTCTCTCGAATGCTGCCTTCAGGTATGGCATTTAAAGGGTGCATTTGCATTTCTTTCAGCATAGTGAAAACTGCATTCATGGTCTGGAGAGGGCACTTTTTACGGACGGATAAAAGCAGTAGTGTAAAGTAACTAATTACATTTACTTAAGTACTGTACTTAAGTACACTTTTGAGATATTTGTACATGACTTGAGTATTTCCAATTTCCATCATCATCATCATCATCATTTATTTAGCTCACGACCATGATCACATGGTATGGAGCACAGCTCATATTATATACATAAATAGTATACAAAACATTACAAACATTACAATAATATTCAAACAGACGTAGCAGAAAAGAGCATGACACATTATTTGAACAAGGGCAAGGTGTTCTTTAGGAAAGCTCCCAATTTACATATAACTTTTGCCTTTTCAGCTTGTAGTAATAAAATCAGTTTCCACATAGATGGATGGGTTGTACTTTGGCAAGTATTTTTGTCTGAGATTCAAAATAGTAAGGTTCTTACACTCAAACAGTAAATGGTACTCATCCCCGACTCTGTTGTCATTGCATAGGTTACAAAATCTCTGGCTTCTTTCCAACCCTTTATATCTGCCAGTAACCTTTGGAATTCTTGTGTTATTTACTCTGAAATTACAGATTGCCCTTCTATAATTAAGGTTTTCACACAGTAAGTATTTTTCTAGTTTAAACTCTTGTTTAAACTCCACATAAATGTCACATGATGTCATACTGCTAAGTTCACTTGTCCAATTTTGCAAAAACTGATCTTTCAGCCTTTGTTCGAGAGTTTGTTTCAGCCAGTTAATGTTGCATTTCTGGGTCAGCCAGATATATGACAGACCACAGTCGTCCAGTATTCTCTTAACTTGGGAGACCCATGGTGATACATATACGCCTGTGTTAAACAGGTTAAGCAAACAGTTGTACATTATTCTACTCAATTTACTCTCTTTGCCTTCAATCAACCTGGCCCAGTATCCGATAAGTCTCATTTTAACTGAAATACAAATTGGGTATCTCCCCAGCTCTCCATACACCATATTACTACATGTAGTTGTTTTTACTTTTAGAATGTACTTGAGAAATCTAAGATGTAATTTTTCTAATCTTTCTATTTTTTCAAACCCCCAGACTTCACTTGCATACAGCATAACTGGTGAAACCAACTTGTCGAATAGGTCTACTGCGACATTTACTGGTCCAATACTCCTCTACATCTTGGATTCAAATATTGTACTTTTACTCCACTACAATAATTTGAAAACTTTAGTTATTAGTTACTTTGCAGAAAATATAATATTATAAAACACACATTAACCCACTTTATCCCTATTTTATACCTTGGCTAGTTGTGAGCTTGTAGATCTGCCATTTTCAAACATTTAGTACTTTTACTCATACTTTTACTCAAGTACATTTTGAATTCTGGACATTTACTTGTAACGGAGTACATCTTAAAGTGCAGTATTGATACTTTTACTAAATAAGTACAGAATGTGAGTACTTTTTCCACCTCTGGATAAAAGGGCAGGGGGGCTCTCAAGCCCCCTTTGATGTCTATGTGTGTGCACGTGCCTGCTTGCTGCTGTGTAAAGGCCAGGCCAGAGCCGTCCAAACACGTAGCCAGCGCAACGGCTTTGTGAATGTGTGGATAACGGTCGGGGCGGGCGGTGTTCTGCTGATATAGGTTTGCTTTCTCTGTGAATAATCAATAGTAATGGGATCTGTTTCCGAGCACGTTGCTCGCCATTGTTTTTGCTCTGACTGAACAAATCAAGTGATTTCCTCTGCAAGGAGCAGGAGAATGGAACAACAGCATGGGACCCCGGCACCTCATTACAGCTAGTGCCAATGATGCCAGAATGAAATAACATGCAGTATCATTAAGGACTCTGATGACTGCGTATCTGTCAGCACTTCTGACTGCTGTGTGTGCGTGTGCGCGCACGCGTGCGTGTGTGTGTGTGTGTGTGTGTGTGTGCGTGTGTGTGTGTATGTGTTGCATACGCAGTGAGCTGCCCGTGTGTATCCCCACGTGTACTGCCTAATAATCTGCCATCATTTCAAAAGCTGGATCCTTTCCAGGCACTGGACTGAGCACAGGGACACAATCTGTGTGAATCATCTACTGTACCCTCAAACATACACATGCACGCACGCACGCACGCACGCACACACACACACACACACACACACACACACACACACACACACACACACACACACACACACACACACACACACACACACACACACACACACACACACACACACACACACACACACACACACACACACACACACACACAATGAGTGCTTGCCAGCAAATACAGTGCGGGTAGGTTCGTCTACAAAGATGCAAACACACATGCATGCACACATTATGCACCCACACATGTGCACACAAACATTCTTAATGTATTCTCTTAAACTAACCATACACAAAATGTGTCGTCCCACACACGCATGCACATGCACGTGCGCACACACACACACACACACACACACACACGCACGCACACACGCACACACGCACACACGCACACACACACACACACGCACACACACACACACACACACACAGATTAATAGATGACAATATCGCTTCAGACACAATAGCGCAATATGATAAGCATTGATCGTGCTGTTTGCCTCGGCCGCCTAACAGATGTAGTCTACTATAGCTGCGCGGCATTGTTTCCAAATGATCCGGCAGGGTTATGACAGTAAAGAGCCAGCACGCCACGAAACCGCCACACAGATCAATCGTATAGGCTGCACCGCTGCTAGCCAATGCCAGCACCATCCGTCATGGTGCTGCAGCTAGGCTTCTGTAATACCCTTCATGCCGACAGGAATTATTCCACTTCTTAAAATAGTACTGGAGAGAGTTGGAGGAGGAAGGAACTGCACTCTATGAGCAAGGAAAACACACACAGAGAGAGAGAGAGAGAGAGAGAGAGAGAGTCAAGGATAGAACGATATGAAAATTTCATATCACGATTATTGCGACAAAAGAAATCGCGATTTACGATATCGCGATAATCAAAATCTATTATCCTGGGGTGGAACATTTGCCAAAAAATTGCAGATCTACAAGCTCACAACGCGTCGCAATGCGACGCGTTGTGAGCTTGTAGATCGGCTATTTTTTTACAAAGACATTTGATAGAGAGTGAAAAAAAAAGACTCTCAAGAATGTATATTATAAGTACCTTTTACCAATAGATGGAATAAGTGGTACCGGATATGCAGCTCGGCAAATAAAAGGTGAATTGATCCCAGTGCATGATATCGTGTTTTTATCGTGTGTTTTTTATCACAATAACCGATAATATTGCATATCGTCCCATCCCTAATAGACAGAGAAAGAAGGAGAGAGTGAGACAGGAGAGGAGAGTATGAAAGGCAATGGAAAAATGACTGCGGTAGTGCAGTTAAAGAGGTCTCCTATTAGGGCACTGGAGGGAGAAATATTGGCCCGTTCAGCGCTGCGTCGTTTGTCCTCGTCAAGATTTTAAATAGAATCGGGGATCAATTATTCATAGGGTCCATAACTGGCAATAAATGTTAGCTGAGACACTGCAGCCCAGGCTGCTCAGATACAGAGGTCTAGAGAGGGAAGCCAGGCTGTCACACCAGAACAGTTTTTTGGATCCTAAACTAGACAGATGGACGATTCCTCACACCTGCACACCACCTCAAAGGGAGAGCTTTGAATTTGGGACAATGAAACTGTGTTGAGCCATGAATAAGCACCAGCAAACATAAATCTCCTCTGACTACAAGTTGAAAAAACAAAAACATACAAACAACCAGTAAGACTCCCTAATCTGGAGATAAGCGACCGCCAGGTCGCATACAAAACTTTAGAATTCAATGGTAGCCAATCAGGAGGGAATATGGGAAATAGCACAGATCCATGTTGATGACATGACTTTAGAGATACTGTGTACCGCTTTGCATGATTTTAGGGCAAAATCTGTAGGAGCAGTGTCCAAAAATTGGTTTTGCAAGAATTGGCCTCATGGTGGCACTAGAAGAGGGCCATGTGAGAAATAAGTGGGTGGAGGTTGTGTTTTGGCAGCCAAGGAGTGTGTGTGCCAAGTTTGGCATGGATAGGGGCAACGGTGGCGTGTGTGACGTGACGTGACGCGACGGACAGACTGACTGACAGACAGTCGGTGGAGGTTTTGATAGTAACTGCGACCTGACGGTCGCAATAACAGCACATCGATCAAAAAAAGTCACTAAGACATGGCTAACAATACACTCTCATTGTTATACAGTATATCTTTGTAAAAAAAAACGCCCCATGTGTTTTGAAAAAAAGAAAATGAAGGGCTGTGCGTCAGCTCATCGCCTACAAAGCCTGGCATCATAAATACAAGCTTCAGCCCTGGATCATCACTCGGGGATCGTGTCTTTGTGATAATTGCGTAAAAGGAATGCCAGGCTCTTGCTGATGGAACATGCAGACACGCCACTTTGCATCTCCAAATGGCACCACCAGCTAGTGCATGGTGGCACAGGAAAGATAGCTCACAGACAGCACTGCCTTCTGTCTGAAGCTGATGTCGTTTCCCTACATGCTCGTTTTCTGGTAACTTTAGTGTTCATCTTGGACCCCCCTTGTAGGACTGAAAGCTCCACATGCAGCGAGCACAAATAGCTAACTGCGAGAAATTAGATGTGAACTCGCCCCAAAGTTTTCTCATTCCACTCACACTAAGGCTGAGGTACTGAAAAGGTTTCTGTGTCTTAGAAGGGACAGATCGATACTTTGATTATGATAAGGACAAGCTCCCGAGCCTTATCGAAATGCTATGAGCCAATACAACGTGCAAACAGCTTGGAAGATGGAAAGAAAACAAATACATGCTCCCATTGTTTCTTTTATTTCAGTCTGAATTCAGACCGAATGTATTTTCTCCCCTCCCAACCCCCCACAAGTCTTTGTCCAGAGTCTGGTTGCATGGTGACTGTTGGAGTAGCTCAGATGGCATTAGCTGGTGACCGTCTGGACACATAACAGCCTGTCGACTGCCAAAACCTCTCCTCTCCTCTCCTCTCCTCTCCTCTCCTCTCCTCTCCTCTCCTCTCCTCTCCTCTCCTCTCTCCATCCATCCATCCATCCATCCAGCAGCAGTCAACACTCTCCCCCCTCAGAAATCACAACTAGCCTACCATAAAACACTCACAATGAGGATGTTTAATTAAGTGGGGTTTAAAGCTTACAACCCAATACGTTATTGTAATGAATAAAACATGATTTTAACCAAACAGCATGGAAGTGTACCGTATGTTTATGCAATATAACTAGCACAACTGCAGTGGTTGCAGGTGGTCCTCGTACTCTTCCACTGAGACATTTAAACCCTGAGCGTTGGACATCTACTGGATGACAAATTGATTGCAATTACCTCTCTCCGTCTGGAGAGGGAGACAACGGACATAAAACATACAGATTGTAGCTTTAAGCGGCTTGGATTGACTAAGGCATTAAAGAGAATGAAAGACTGTTTTTCTAGCTCTCCAGTTGCATCCGTCCAGTGCCTTTGTCTCGGGAATTCTTTTCGGCGTTCAAGCAAAACCGCCACGAGCAGCCAATGGACTGACTAGCAGCCGAGTTCATTTGCAGTGCCAACACAAGCACATGCAGTGACAGGGAAAGTAATCTCCCCCCTCCATCTCCTCTTTTGGTGACACCTCCCTGCCCTATACACTGCAGAAAGTGAATCTGGACACCCATTCCCCCGGCTGATCCCAGAGGACCTGCAGCCCCTTTGCAGCTCCACATAGGAAGCCCCATGCATTATGCATCACCACCCAGGCCTATTTTAGAGCAGAGGAGTGAGGAGAAAAAAAAGAGCAGAAGAAGAGAAAGAAGAAGATAACGGGCGAAACAGAACTTTCCCTACAGTTACTTGTGTTCCTCCGTAAAACGAGGCCTTCCTCCCGACCATATGGAATTACCAAGAGAAAAACATGAAATATTTAAGCATCGGCACGCACGCATTCTTTTTCCTCCTTCAGTTTGACTTCCAGAGGTAGAAAAGCAGAGAAGCTGTAAGATGTAGTGCTTTGTTTCCTCATCAGGATCATGGTGATGCTTGGGTTTTTTTTGGGAGATGGGTGAGTAAGGGTCTCCAGAGGGACATTCCTAGCTTAGTAGGGACCAGGATGAGAGGGGTTTCTGTCCTCTGAGAACAAGGATGCCAGGCGGAGAGGTGGAAACATGGGGTTTGATTTATGTTCCCAGGACAATAAGAAGAAGAATGTGCCCGTGGTACAAGCTGCTCCGTGCTGTGTGGAGGAGAGGACGGGGGGCTTGGTGGTGAGAGTCATGGGGGGAGTGGAGGGGAGGGGGTGGGGGGGGATGTCGAGGCAGAGCATTAGCATGCATAAGCGCACATGCAACCGCAAACGTTAACACAACACGAACATGCATGTATTCACAAAACCAGCAGGAATCTACCGATGAAGATAGATGGCTCTGTGGGAAAGGAGGTTTTGTGCACTGTGTGTGTGTGTTTAGTGGCGCGCGCGCACGCACGCACGCACGCACACACGTGCACACACACACACACACACACACACACACACACACACACACACACACACACACACACACACACACACACACACACACACACACACACACACACACACACACACACACACACACACACAGAGTGACCTTGACACAGAAAGTGCCTTCACACACATGTACCTTTGCTCTGAGAAAACATGTGACTGTGGTGGCTGAATTGTATTTTTCACTGACATCACGGCTGTCAAGCCATTATGGATCCATTATCGTCCTTCTTGTGCTTCCTGGAGGACGGCGTGTTACCGCGTAGGCCGGCTACATAATGAACTGAAGCTTTTGTGAAGGGCTGTCCTTTTGAACAGCTCGTTGTGCACCTGGGTAGATGGTGCATCCATGTGTACCTAAATGTGTGATTCATGTATGCATATGTACACATTCCTTTGCTTCTGCTGTGGTGCAAGCAGGGGCGTCACAAGGGGGTGAAAAGTGGGACTGAGTTACTAGGGCCCAAGGTGGAGGGGCCTTAATTATTTTATACTTTAGCTATTGAAAAATAGCAGATATACAAGCTCACAAATGTATGTCATGAAAATGTATGCAAATACATTTATTTATTAAGCAAACATTTGTAACTCAAATCTTGCTTCTGGGGGGTCCCTGGAATTAAATATGTTTTTTTCTTTTTTTTTTTATAATTTTTATCCCACGATTTTGCAACCCATTTTTCACCCAGTGCCAATTGCCTATGTAATCCTGGTCTCTGCTCTCCCTCTGTCGCGCCTGGGGAGACAACGGACTGACCTCATGCTTCCTTCAATGCATGAGTAGTCCAAGTTGTTTCTTTTCACCTGACAGGGGGGAAACACGCCCCCAGCACCCACAGCGTCCCCCGGCGGGAATCGAACCCAGGACCTTCTAGCTGTGAGGCGAAGTGCTAACCACTGCGCCACCGTGCCCCCCGTAAATATGTTTAAATGGGGGTTTGTGGCCAAATACATATTTTGGGGGTCCTTCACATGAAAAGAATTGAGCACCACTGACATAGAAACATAGGTTTTACAAAAAAACTCAGAAGGAATAGAAATATTCAAAGACTTGCAAAAATTTTAACGATTTTTCAAAAATAGAAGATCTACAAGCTTACAGCACGGCACTCGGTGCCGTGCTGTGAGCTTGTATATCTGATATTGTTCAATAGTTAAAGCACAAAATAATGCGTTCCCAGTCTAAATGGGTTAAACCCCCTCCCCCTCTGAAGAACATTCATGGGGGGCCCGCAGTGAATCCTTGTACCCAGGGCCCAGAATTTGGTACGACACCCCTGTGTCTTTGCCTCTGCTGTGGTGCAAGTGTTTGTATAGTATAACCCTGTGCACTTACATGTATGACTACACTTGCGAAGCGTGTACATGTGAATGTGCGTGAAACTTAACATTGGTGCGGCGCATCGTCGGCTGGCTAGTGTAACACCACCTCCACACACTGAACTTCTTCTTTCTATTTTCTTTTCTCCGGCTAAGCCTCCTGAAGGCACGAGGGTGAAATCACAGACGTTTCAATTGTATAGGAACATCAGGGTCCTTTAGAATCTCACTGTGACTTCAAAGCACACAGCAAGACACTGCGCCATTAGAGAGTCCATGCGTGGGATTAAAATATGCTACAGTTACACCCACTTTTTTCTGCTAGATTGTATGACTCGGCTTCCATGGCAAAGAGCAGATTTTCCACCATCACTGGTCTCCTGTGGGGATAGCGATTAATCTAACTTCTGATGTTGTGGAACAAGGAGGAGATGAGAGGGGGAAGGAGACTGGCTTCAGGGGGCTTGGGAATGTGTGTGGGGTGGTGGGTGGCTGTGGCGGCGTTGGGGGCTGGGGGTAATGGTGTAGCAATGTGCTGCTTTGAATGCCGTGCAAATAAAAGAGTTCAAATGCATGAAATTGTAATATCATGGAAGGACATGGAATAAAAGATACAATTAAAAGACGGTGGCAAACGACGGGAGCAATAACAGTACCGCAGAAAGAGAGAGAGACAGAGAGAGAGAGAGACAGAGAGAGAGAGAGAGAGAGAGAGAGAGAGATTGAGAGCGAGAGAGAGGGG
Source organism: Nannobrachium achirus (assembly GCF_963921795.1). NCBI lineage: Eukaryota > Metazoa > Chordata > Actinopteri > Myctophiformes > Myctophidae > Nannobrachium > Nannobrachium achirus. The sequence goes on from NC_137817.1 coordinate 14,141,347, forward strand.
AAGATATTAAACTAAACTAAGGACCATCATATTAAAATGAGATGCACAAAATCATTTCATGGCTATTATTCTGTGGGTGTTGAATATACAAAATAAAGAAATGGCTTAAAGAAATGGCTAAAAAGACAGACCCATCTATTTTTACACAATCAGTTTAATAACATGCATTGTGGATTTTCATGGGCCAACCTGATAGGTGAATGGTTAGGCCACAGGCCACATAGGCTATCAAATGAGCTCAGTTGACTGACATTAAGTCCCTAGTTCGACCAGGGACTGCATGTCCATTAAGCTGTATGTCACTCTGCTACTCTTTGTCTGTGTTTCCTGTCTCTCTTCACTCTACCCATCAAAATGAAGGCAAATAAAAAGTACAATTATGCAGCTGATGTGTCCCAATTTTAACCACTTTCAACCTGGTGTCCCTACCGTAGACATGTCATTATGGGTGACATATGAAAAAAAAAAAAAAAATAGCTATTGTATAAAAATAAAAAAAATAGCTATTGTATAAGCTCACATAGTGTGTAAATTACTATCATTATTATTATTATTATTATTATTTAAACTAAATATCGGTCAGAACATTGGTAATCGGTGGTCCAACTATCTATCGCCAAAATTGGGATCGGAATTGGACCCAGAAACCTGGAATTGGCCGCTACCAAGTATGGAGACATATTACAGTACTAGTAAGACGCCTCAGGGCCCATGTATGGAGACCCCTGGAACCCATATATGGAGATCCATGTACTGTATAGCACATCCCTTTTATGCCCATATATGGAGATCCCTGTCTGAACCAGCCACACAGATATGGGCTGTCTTACTACATATATGGGCTATGGGCTTAATATCGATGAGATGAGTGATCTCCATATATGGGCATAAAAGGGATTCTGTTAGAGTGGTTCCCATGACATCACAACATACAATATCTTTTATGCCCATACATGGAGATCCCTATCTGAACCAGCCACACAGATATGGGCCATGGCTTGGCTGGTGTCACAGTGATGTGTCAGGGGAACCACAGAGTCAGGCGTGACCTTCAGAGATACACGGATACGTGGACAAGATGTGTCGGTTTTCATAGTAAACTTGCGACCTACGGTCGCAATAACTCAGACATACAGTATAGTAGTCCAGCATGAGCATCATGGATTCTGTCGAACGTGAACAATCGGACGGTGACAATCACTCCGGAAATCCTCTGTGTTCATTTAACTCTAATAACGTATAAACAGACCCTAATGAGTCCTGTTGGGTCTGTTTTACCCTCTTTGAGTTAAATTAAAAAAGATTAGGCTACTTTTACCATGTAGCAAATGCATGTATGCTCATTCTGAAATACCCATAGGCCTGCATCACTTACAACACTCAGAGAAACAACCTTCAAGGTTACTGGGCTTACTGTGCATTGGGCAGAACTGGAAATTAATCCTCTGTCATGCATTATTAAAACTGCCATAATTACATTTGCATGTGAGTTAGATGCTGTGTGTGTGAGGTGTGTGTGTGTGTGTGTGTGTGTGTGTGTGTGTGTGTGTGTGTGTGTGTGTGTGTGTGTGTGTGTGTGTGTGTGTGTGTGTGTGTGTGTGTGTGCGAGCGCTCACTCACACGTGCGTGCATGATGCATTGATGGAATATTTTATTAGAAGTTTGCATAGGAATGGTACAGGACCGTTCTGACAATCTCTACTAAAAGATTTAAAGACCACAAGAAAGCGCAATGGCTTGTTTGCATTGGGGTCCTTCTGTACTCAATTCATGCACGTGCGTGCTTGTGACACAACAAAATGACATGACATTTTAACTTTGATCACAATAAACTACTATGCTGTGCTATTGGGTGGAAATATTATACAATAATGCTCTCCTTTGCATAATGTTTTTCAGGGGCGGAGGGTTTGATGTAACAATATCGCCCTCGTGTGGTGACTGGGGGGAACTAAATGTTAGGTGTGTAATAGCATACTGTATGTGCATATTAATTTTAACATAACAGAACGTGGTCACCAAATAACAACATTCCACTCCGACATTATAGGCAGGGGCGTCCTCTGGGTACCCAATGGGTGGCATTTAAACAAAAAAAGTCATTTTTTACTTCAGTACATCGCATTGGATGAGGTGATGATTTTTCACTCTGTGTGTGTGTGTGTGTGCGTGCGTGCGTGCGTGCGTGCGTGCATGTGTGTGTGTCAGGGGGGTATTGTGCATATATGACTGTATAGGACCCAGGACGCTGGCCCTGTGGCTCCAAAGAACACACGTTTGCAAGCGGCTGAGGCAGAATGCGTAATGCATCTTCTCTGTCTGCCAGTGCCACCTGTCAGCTCTTTGGCCAAATGCCAACTTCAATATTTCAACATACAAACAAGTAATCCCCCCATGGCTGTTGCATGAGGGTGAGAACATCTTTCCATAATAAATAATAGGCTCAGTGGCTCACTCATGCCATTGGTACATATAGTAGGCCTATCATTCCAGCTGGTTCTTTGCCTGGGTCATCATATAATATGAGTCATGGTCTGTCAACATGACACCAGGAGTCAGTCATGACAAAGACAGACTGTGCTGCTGTACAATGGCTAGCATCATGATGTCCATCTGACTATGCAGTTCACTTTTGATAATAAAACCCAGCATAAATGGTAAATGGTGCATTTATATAGCGCTTTTATCCAAGGCGCTTTACATAGATTGTGCATTACATTCACCCATTCACGCACACATTCATACATCGGTGGCGGAGGAAACCATGCAAGGCACCAACCTACTCACCGGGAGCAACTTGGGGTTCAGAGTCTTGCTCAAGGACTCTTCGATATTAACTCATGGGGAGCCCGGATTCGAACTGGGAACCCTTCGGGAAGCCTTCGTGCTCTAATAACGGTTTCTCTACGGTTTCTTTACCCCTGAGCTATGCTGCCCCAGCAAAATGTGGATTATAATAACCTAGCACACACACACGCACGCACACACACACACACACACACACACACACACACACACACACACACACACACACACACACACACACACACACACACACACACACACACACACACACACACACACACACACACACACACACACACACACACACACACACACACACACACACACATATATACTGTATATAGACAGTAAGTAAACTAAAAAGTATACATTCTAGGGTAGCCTGTGTTGTTCAGTGTGCTGTACTGTATGTTGGTTGTGCATCTATCAGGCACATAGAACCCAACCAGTGCCTATGCATTTTGATTGCAGTCAAAGGAGAAAGTTCCCTTTTTTATGCCTACTGTACATACAATTCTCATCCCTGCTCTCATTTAATATGAGCGGTAGGTTAAGTCACTTTGTCTTCCTCCTCTGGTTTTAGCTATAAGTATAAACTAAGACTAAGCAACTGGTGTGATCAAAAGTCATGAAGGAAGGAACACTTTTAACAATGCACAGCAGCAGATTCTCATTGTTTCAGGGTGAAGTCCACTTTAAGGACATGGCTAACACCTATCTAGATCTCACATGCACATCACGACCATGTGTGTGAACTTGCTACTAGTTTCCCTTGATAAGCTTTTTGACGGGTTAATCAGTCAATTCTTAGGGCTTATCTTTTATAAATGTATTATTATCATATCATATTATTATTTAACTAATATAAATTATGGACACTATGTCTTGACTGGGTCTAGACGAACTCATCTAAATTAGTTTATCTGGATTCTTTTGATTACTAATGTCCTTCAGTAATGAATAGGCTATATTCTTCTCCTTTTGAATAGTTTTTAATTTAAAATGTTGTGTATGTGCGTGTGTGCGCGTTTACCTGCACCTCCCAAAGGTCTGTGCACGGCCTCTATTGTAGCCTCTAAGTCCAAGATAAATAAGCCCAAGATAGAAGATCAAGATATCTTGGTGGTGGTATTGCTTCCTACAAATTCGGAACGAGAATTAAAATATTATGGTTTTATAAACACAGTGAGATATGTGTTGTCTTGTCTGTAACAATAAATACAATTCCTTATTCAAATTAAAAATGTTGCCCTCTACTTTTTTCCGATGTCACTTCTGTTTATTAGTTTAGGGCCTACTTGCTATTTGGTAATCCTCTTTTTCTACACCCAATTACAGATAAACACAGTATGAGTGAGTCACAAGTTAATTAACTTATTAAGGATGGATGCAAAGACCTTTTTACGCTCCCAAAGTAGAATTAACACTTAATTACTATCACTACTACAACTGTTACTTTTAGTATTACCTCAGAGATTGCATTACTTAATATGCCACACTGAATGATAACGATGAGAATTAAAATATGTAGTGCTCTAAACCCTGAGGATGCCTCCTTATCAACCGAGGAATATTGGGCGTGAGATAGCAGGCGCCAGTAAGTTCATCATTATCAAATGTTCTTCAGTCATGTTCAGTTGCAGCACCTTATCAGATTTCCCACCTTCGCCCCAAATGGTCCCACCTTCAACTCCCTTAAAGGTCACCAAATGGTCAACAAATAGTGACACTTTTTTTTATTTTATTTTTTTATTTATTTATTTGCACAATAAAAAAACAATACATGGTTAACATTATTAAAATGCATAGATATAAGTGCAGGCGAGAAAGGAAGCCCATATAGGGCTTATACAAGGTTCTCACCTATAATAATAAACAAAGAATAAGTTAAAACATAGAATTCAAACAAGATACTCTAACACTCTCGGATGGTTCTGTGAAAGTTATGAAATCTCCAGTTACAAAATCGTATCGTGACAATATATCTAGTTTTATGGCCTCAGGGCAGGATCACCTCAGTCGCTCTGTAATTCAGAAGTAATCAGGAGGAGTGTCTCGATGTGAACGCAGACAGTGTGTGTGTTAACGTATCAGTGTGTCTTTGAGAGTGCATGAATGCATGTGTGCATGCATGAGTGTGTGCAACTGCGCATGCATGTCGTGTTTGCAAGGGTGTGCATGTGTGCAGATCACTCAGAGAGAAAAGTGAGACAGAAAGATGAGGTGAATAAAGGAAGGACAAGGTAATATCCGCTTCTGTTTCCCTAAACATAGACACTCAGCTGGGATCAATAACACCGCCAGTATCCCTGACTGAGATTCTGCATTATCATCAAAGCCCTGCGCTGCAGTTCCCAGTCACTGCAGCTCACCCACAGCAACATTACACAATGCAGAGCCGCACTGATATTAGGTCAAAACAGAGGCTAAGCCTGGACTAGGGATGGGACGATATAAAAATGTCATATCGCCATTATTGTGACAAAAGAAATCGCGATTTACGATTTCATCGCGATAATTAAAATCCATCCTGGGGCGGAACATTTGCCCCAAAAATAGCAGATCTACAAGCTCACAACGTGTCGCAATGCACGATCACGATAAATTAAATCATCACAATACGATTATCGTGGGTGTTTTTTATCACGATAAACGATAATATCGCTTATCGTCCCATCCCTAGGCCCTAGCCTGGACAGTGGACACACATGTGCTGGCACTAGACAAGACACATACCGACCGGTATGTCTGGTCTGGCTAGCTCAGTGGTTGCAAAACCGTGAGCTCACAACGCGTTACAAAGCGAATTGCCCTTGCCACTGCTTTAGGTGATAGGATGAACAGGTCCTAGTGTATGATTGATGTATGATTGAACACAAATAATTAACACAAACTCACACACAAATTCTCATGTGCAGACACATACACACACACACACACACACACACACACACACACACACACACACACACACACACAGTCACAAGCACATGAATGAGCTCAGATGATGTTCCCATGCTGACTAAGCAAACAAAAGCTGATCGGTGCAGCCCCTGTCATCGATTCTCCAGAAGTTGAGAAATACAGTACACGCATCAGAGGAATGAAGATCAATCAAAGCAAAAAAAAAAAACTCACATTGACCACTTACTGTATATATTCAGCGTTAACTCTCCTCTAACTTTTGCTCATTGCCTGCTATCACAGAAAGTTGGATTCCAGGCGACAGGCCAAAAATCCCAAAGCCTAATAATGTGCTATATCGCAGAGTAGATAATATTGCAGAGTTGCGAATGTGTCACATCAATGTTCTGGCACAAGCAACTGCTTACTTAGGCTAATTCAAAGTCTGCGTCCCTTCTGAGAAACAGACTTTGGTTAGTGACATAAAAAACAACAGAGGACCCTGCTTTTTTTGCAGCAATTCCCACAGGCTCAGAGCCAGAGTCACCGAAATATGAGAATAATAGAAATTAAATCCACTCTGCAGCCTTGCTTTTTGTGCTGGCTTCTAGAGGCGGCAGGGGCAATCAGCCCTTGTTTGTGTGTCTCTTTCTCTCTGTCTACCTTCCATTCTGATGCATTAGCATTGGTGAGGCCGGCCAGATAGAAGGAAGACCACAGCAGACTCTTAAGTGGCTCTCTGTCAGTGCATAATGCACAGATATACTACAACCCCACTCACACACACAAACTTTGTGTACATAATTGTTTTCTCATTCATATGCAGGCAGGCACTAATGTGTGCACACACACACACACACACACACACACACACACACACACACACACACACACACACACACACACACACACACACACACACACACACACACACACACACACACACACACACACACACACACCAAGCAATGTCTTTCTTATTCACACGCATGCATGTACAGCTCAAACATAGTGAACCCTGGCCTTAGGTCCATACGGACACCAACCACCCTCCGTATATAAAGGGTGGGGCCCTGGGCTGGCTCTCCCCCCTCTGTGTGCCCTGCAGAACGCTATACTGTCCTGGCTCCACAGCAGCAGCACCTCAGCCAGCCAATATGCCTGCAGACTACAACGGACGCTGGGAGATGGTGAGCAACGAAAACTTCGAGGACGTAATGAAAGCCCTCGGTAAGCGGCTGCCTCTCTGCTGTCCTAGACTAAAATAACAAATGCACGTTCTTCCCGGGGAATAGCTTCTGTGGCAGGAGAAGAGAGAGGGAGATGACAGTGATGAGGGGGGGTGGAGGTTACAAGAGACAGGGAAGAGAGGGGTGTGTGCGAGCGAGTGACAGACTGGATGCGTGTGAGTGTGTGCACGTGTGTGAGAGAGAGAAAAGAGTGAGGTGCAGAGAAGAGTGACAGAGGAATAAAGAGGAATGCTGCAGGATGCTTGATTTCCTTATTGAGCTTCTGTCAGGCCAAGTTAACCTTAGCTCTGTTACTATGCCAAATACATATTGATTCACTGCTATACGCATTTATATCCCTCTCATCCCGGAAAAGCGTGACGGATTCTGACCCTGGATCAGGCAAAGGGGCCTGCTCATCTTTCTGGCAAAAGATGGTTTCCACGCTTGCATCTCTTCTCTTCTCTGCACTTCATTGATCAGGCCGAGGATGCCTTTCATTATTCACGACTTTATCTGCAATTCAAACCCCGAGTCCTGGCACGCTCTGCCACGCAAATGCCCCAAAACATCCCGACTCCCCAAAGCCTCGTTTCTCAGCCACGCTGTCTTCTTTCCATCGAGCGAATTGGAAAATGACATCGGTATGGAAATGGGTCAAGAAATACCATTTGGATGGATAAATAAAGAAGCTTCATTTAAAAGAGCGATGGAAATAAATTGAATTTTCACATTAGGACAAATGGGATGTGAATATCTAAGCGGGGCAGCGGTGGGTGGTTTCTCTTTGGTTGAATGGGGCGGAGAAACACATTTAGGCCCATTCTGACTGCAAGCAAGGTCATTTTTAAAGGCTAAATGAGACTGTCATCTGGGCAGTTGGAGAGGAATAGTAATAAGTAGCCAGCGGTGTCATATGCCAGCGTGTGTGTATGTGTTTCTGTCTGTGTGAATAATACTAGAGCTAGAAGGGTTTACTCATTAGGCAGTGAGTAAACCAGTGGGACATTTGAAAGGCAGATGATACATTGTCTGCAGCGAAACTACATGCATAATGTGCTGTTGCGATTTTAATGACGTTCCCGCACATTATTCATCATGATACCACCGTGATATGATTGCTAAACTGCATCCCATCGTGTGTATGTGTGTTTATATGTGTCTGCGTTTAGACATTGACTTTGCCACCAGGAAGATAGCTGCCCACCTGACCCAGACAAAGGTGCTCGTCCAGGACGGAGACAAGTTCGAGACCAAAACCCTGAGCACCTTCAGAAACTACGAAGTCAACTTCACAGTGGGAGTGGAGTTTGAAGAGTTCACCAAGGGCCTGGATAACCGCACTGTCAAGGTGGGACCAGAGCCACAACCTTACAACAAATTATAACACTGAACAGCTCCAGAGCCCCCAGTTCTGGCAATGAAACTGGTTGCACGCCATCATTACCCTGACCACGTTGGCCCCGTATCGTGCAAATATTTGTCTTGAATGGTCTGATGTTGTCTATGCATGTGTGCGTGTGTCTCCCCCGCAGACTCTGGTGGTCTGGGACGGGGACAAATTGGTGTGTACCCAGAAGGGGGAGAAGGAAAACAGAGGCTGGAAACATTGGATCGAGGGAGATTTGCTGCACTTGGTGAGAGACTGAGACGTAATATTATCATCTCAACTGAATTGAAACAACTGAACTGTTGACAGTAAGACAAAGGGTGTGGATTGTTATAGTGGTGATAAGTATATGTATACTGTATATTATTATTGTTGGGCAGTCCTATCCCATCGGCCACCATCAGCTCAAATCACATATTGCCAATTCAAGGCACATTGAGCAATATTTACGACCATTCCTTACCCCTTATTCCTAAATTTCTTTGCCTTTCCTTACTATTTTGAATATTTGAATATTTCAAAATGTTTTTCAAAATGGTAAGAAAATGGCAAAAGAGTTTAGAGATAAGGCATGGATGAAAATAGGGCACATTGTTCCTTCCAAATGCCGGCTTCAAATGTTTCACAAGATGAGAAAACATTAGATGCCATGCCAACAATCAACAATATCACACACCCATAACTTATTAGTGCATTATTGTACATTTATAGCCCATGACTTTGAATGGCCTATCTATCTATGAGATAGGCCACATTATGGAGACATACTACAACTGATAAGACCCAAGTGACAGTAGTAAAGTACAACTCGATTATGTAACTCAGCAAATAGAAGACTGTACCTGACTTTGCCTTTGGTGATTGAATTTTGTAGAATGACGACGACTCCCTTTTTCTTTCAGGAAATGCATGTTCTGGACAAAGTGAGCCACCAAGTCTTTAAGAAGAAAGAATAAGAAAGAATACTGAAAAGCATTTCTGTTTTATGATGCTATCTATTTATACCGAAATTGTAAATAACCGTAAAATGTGTTTATTTCTTTTGTGAGTTAATGTACCATAACAAAGCTGATAAAACAGTTTAATGGTCTAATCAAAGGCGGTGTCAACTTATTGTAAAAGTGTCCGAGTGTATTTGATCAGGGTTTTGTGGGTCAACATTATCTATCAAACAAGGTCATATTTAAGTGACTATAAACTACTTTGACGAACCTTTGGTCAATGGGACAACCGGCTATGTGCTGAGTTCTCTGAATGCTCTGTATCAGAGGTTCTCGATCATCTTCAGGTCAAGGACCCCCATTTGCCTCAGACTCCTATTTGATAAGATGTTATACCAGGGACCCCCATAAGAGAGAATTTTTTAATTCTACAACTGTCTGTATAGTCCATAGTAGGTAGGGAGATAACAGTGAAGATAATTAAACCAGTGACCTGAATAGTCATTCTTATACATTACTCACTGTGCCAGCTTCTACCTGGTGAAACAACAGTGAAATTAAACTGTTCCTCTTTTTTCTGGGGACCCCCTAGAACCCCCTCATTGACTCTTGGGGGTCCCCAGAACCCACTTTGAAAACTACTGCTTTATATCGTATATGATGGGAGCATATGGCTTTTAACCATTGTATGCCATTGTATCTGTGCTTTCATTAACTGACAGCAACGCAAATTACCAGGGCAGACTTCTAAGCCACAGTCAGCACTGACGTGAGATAGAGCCCTTGCAGACTGAGATCAATAACACAGCCAAAACAGGCTTTCTGAATTAGTTCAGAAGTCAAAATTCTGGTGCTTGCGCGGGGGCCCTAGCTGGCTTTAAATCCTGGGTAGGACATGAAAGAGGGAGAATCATTTATTCTCCATGACATCTTATAAAAGATGCTGTAAAACAGATCTTACCAGGCAGTCTTCTGTAATACTGGATAGTTTAGGATGGACTGGACATCAGCCAACTTGGTGCCATTCTGAATCTGACAACCTGGTTATGAAACAAAATGGCAGTGTAAAATGGTAAATGGCGCATAGCTGTATATTGAGCCTCTCTACAAAAAGAAAATCGCTTTATATGACATCAGCCTTATGTTCACCCATTCACACACCTGTGGCGGAGGAAACTATTATCAGTGTCTTGCTCGACACTTTGACACGTAGCCAGGAGGAGCCAGGGATCGAAACGGGAACGTTACAGTTCCCAAGTGTCTTCCCCACCTCCCAAGTCACTGCTATCCCAATAGTGTCCTTGCTTACAGAACAAAACCAAGTTCTTCCAACAACTCCTACCAATTCTGATCTTTCAAATGTTCAAGCAGGAATTAGCCAATGATTACCCTACATTTCAAAAAGAAGGAATGGAAGAAGCGTATTTCAAGAAATACGAGACCCAAATCCAAGACCAATACAAATTAATTATGTGACTGAGATGGGAACAAGACAATGATTTTATGGTATTAAAGTTTAAGTGGTTAAGATTTAGAGTGCACCCATTACTGACATTGAGAAGAAGAAAAACACACACACATATATATATATACAGTATATAATAACAATAATTTTGAGTTTTGACATGTTTTCATCATTTGACAACTCCATTTCCATGAAAATTCCAATAACAGGTAACACTTTCAAAATACCTTTTAGTTTAGCTATATCTGACACGATTCCTTCTTGTTATCTGACTTTGTTTTCCTTGTTCCTGACCCTTACACCTCTTTTTTGAAACTGCAGAGATTTCAAGAGATTCAGAGCCTACAAAGCCTTTTACAGTGAAAATAAAGTTGAAGTAAAACAAGCGCACTAGCTGAAAATAAACCACTCAACAACAATGTCACAAGATTGACAGCTTGTTGAGGTTTTGGCATTTCTAGTCTTTTATGTTCCAAAAGTAGATCATTGTTGCTGACACTGTAGCAAGCTCAGTCATTCGCAAGTGTATTGCAAGTATACTATCATCTCATTGTACAGACCCAAACTGGCCCTTACTTTGTCCTAAGGCATACACGGGCAACTGGCGGCCCCCACCTTCACCTTTACCTGCGGCCCGCAGGTAAATATCAGAATACTGATATATTATTGATTTCATTCATTTCAGCTATTACAATTCCAAACCTTCAAGCTCAAGACTCTACCAGCTTGTAGATCGTCTATGTTTGCTTCTTTTGTGTGAGATACTAGAATTACAAAGTAGGACATAGCAATATAGTGACCCTCTCCATCATCAAGGTTGCCCACCCCTGCTCTAGGGTCAGACCAGCTCAGGAGACAAAGCTCTACAGCCAATAAGTCATGTCAATTTCCAGTTAATGTGCTGAGAGGAAAAGGAGAGAGAGAAAAAAGAGTAAACTTTGTTTTAGATGTATCTAGCAAGACAGACAAAACGAGGGCAAACTGGCTTTGGAATTGCCACAACAACACAATAAAAATAATTAAAGTTCCATCCATTTAAATAGCTGTTGAAAACCTTAAGGTGCAGTAAACCTATTTTTAGGCCAAATCACCAAATGTCAAGTTTAAAACTGACTGTGATGTTCACAAAAGAACAAAGGAAAATAGAGAATCCAAAAGCAGGTGACAGGTGAATGATGGAATTCTAATCCTATTTTGAAGACTTGTGGGCAAATATTGTACATACTCTAAATATTGAATTAGCCTACATAGACGCAGGCTTTACAAATTGCATTCAACCTTAAAAGTAACGGGCCCAAAAAACACATTAAATTAATTATTATCAACTATTAAAAAATACATTTGTGTGATGCCAGGTAGGTTGCAGATCACATGACAACATAATATGATTTGCTTGTTGCCAACAACCACCATCACACAAGTACAACACACATGCACTCACATGACCCATGATGAGAGTCAATTTGTCACACTCAGTCACATTCATTTAAACAAAACAATATATTTTTTTCACAACAGTCATATTGACAAATAGTAGAAGTGTAATGTAATGTTACTTGAGATCAACAACACAACTACAGCCTTTGCCCAAACAAGCTTACTGAATTAGCTCAATATAGATTTGTTTGGGTGTTCGTTTGGGTGTTCACTAGCTCTGGTCTAGCCCAACCCTACCCTACCCTACCCTACCCTACCCTACCCAAACAAGCTTACTGAATTAGCTCAATATAGATTTGTTTGGGTGTTCACTAGCTCTGGTCTAGCCCAACCCTACCCTCCCCTGCCCCTTCTTTGTATATACTGTTTGTTTTGACTTACTGTCTTCTATTTTGTTTTTCTTTACATATCTACTGCATAGTAGGGGAGAGCGGGGTAAACTGAGACACCGGGTAAACTGAGACACTCCATTTATCTTGGCAATGGAACACATTTGTGGTCATGTGACCATTATATTTTCAAGCCCCTTGAATTTCCGACTTGCCATGAAAAGAGAGACCTGATAGTGCTGTAGAAAACATGATTTTTTCACAAAAATGTGTTTTTGCAGGTAAAAGTAAATTTTCTTGCTGTCAACATAATCAGCTGTTGTGTCAAAGCAAATTGATGCAGGTAGAACATTTTATATCATACATGTTGATGAACTACCAACTTATAAATCCATGTGATAGATGCTAGCTGAAGATTACCCTGAATTGATAAAAACATCCCTTTCCCCAAAATGTGGCTGTGGGGTAAAGTGAGACAATTGCTTCGGGGTAAAGTGAGACACTATCTCACATTATCCCAACATGATAGACAGGGAGAAAGCTGTAAAAACCTGGTTAAAGGCTGTAACAAACTAGTCTCAGTTGATTCTTATGTATTTTCCCCTGTAGAATCCATTTCTGATATATATTTCTTTGTATTGTGCATAATTAATGAGATAATTAGCATATTTGACTAGATTTGACTAAATATGCAAATTATTTCATTAGTTATGCACAATACAACAATATACTTTGCAGAAATAGATTCTACAGGACAAATGACATAAGGATCAACTGAGGAAAGTTTGGTAAACCCTTCTATCAATTTTTTATAGGGTTTTTAGTTTTTTCCTTCTGCCCATGTGTCACATTATTTGACACATGGGTGGAAATGACAGGACAAAGCCTATTAAAAGAATGTCTGCTATGTACATTTTTGTATTGCGCATATTTAACCCGGTTAACCGAGTTTTTGTGTTTTTATGGTAGTTTTAAAGTGAAAAAAGTGAGTGAATCACTTTACCCCGTTGATTTCTCTGGTCTGTCTCAGTTTACCCCGGTCTTGGGGTAAACTGAGACACAAGACCACTTTTTTTAAAACAATCATATTAACTCTGCCTTTTGTCTTGAATATGTTCTGATATCTTCCATTGTTAGGAAACATCCCAAATTACTGGGAAATGTGTACATTTTTACTGATATATCTTTTAGTTCGCCTAGAGGGGAGCAAATGTAAAAAGTGTCTCAGTTTACCCCGCTCTCCCCTACTGTGTTCTATTTGTCTGTCATTCAATGTTATATGAGATACTTCAATGGTTTCCAGTGGAAATAAGCTTAGTCTTTTCATGGATCTCCTTTTAGTAGACCTTGTACCAGTGAACTGTACCGTCATGAAACTGTACCTTTTCCTATGCAAACTTCTAATAAAGTCTTCAATCAATCAATCAATGGTCCATAGCGTTAGTGGAGTTCTCCCTAACGCTATGTTCCTCTACATCCGTATTCCTTGGCAAAACCGGAAAACCCCGCCGTCTGGTCCGAAAATATCAAAAACTGTTTCGCCCCTCATCAAACCAAAGGTATCAGTGGACAGTTGAAAGCTTACTCTACTTAGTGGACGAGGTCTGAGCCCCCCACCACACGATTAAAATACATTTCTAGTGCAAAATGAAAAATATTCCACCGGATGGAGACGCTCTTCCAGGTTTTTACGAAACAGCGCTTCCAACGTCGCAGAGTTGAATAACACCCAGTGAGACTAATGCTCAGTGTAATTCGGTCCTCTGACCTGCGCGGCAGTAGTGAGTTGGCACCTTGATGGCGACGACAAATAGTGAAAAACGAGAAGAAATGGAGTCTCCATCCGGTAGAATATTTTTCATTTTGCCCTAGAAATGTATTTTAATCGTGTGGTGGGGGGCTCAGCCCGCGTCCACTAAGTAGAGTAAGCTTTCAACTGTCCACTGATACCTTTGGTTTGATGAGGGGCGAAACAGTTTTTGATATTTTCGGACCAGACGGCGGGGTTTTCCGGTTTTGCCAAGGAATACGGTCAGTGTATTTTCCGGCCCTTTGCGTTTCAGTTTTATTTGTGTTAACTTTTAATTCAGAATACAGTCCAAAACAGTCCAAAACGGCCCGTTTCAGAATGCTGTTTGGAAGTGGCAAAACAAAACTTAGAATTAGGTATTGTAAGAACAAAATGAGACCCGGTTCGAGCTTCTCGTTGCTGTGGTTCAAAACAGAATGCTTGTCGTCCAGCAGCACTCGAGAAAAAGCAATCGGTTTTGATGCACGCTGCTCCTACCCCGCCCCCCCTCCCCCTCATTCACCCCGGAGTGTAGAGATGGGATTTATGGCTCTTTTGAGTGAGCCGGATCTCTGGGATCCGTTCCTTTCAAAGAGCCGTTCAAAAGACTGTCTCATTCTAGTTAGTGGTTATTACTCTGTAGATCAGGGGTCTTCAACAGGGGGTCCGCGACCCCTAGGGGGTCCGCGGAGGTACTGCAGGGGGTCCGCGAAATTATTGATAAAAAAAAAAACGATTTAAAAAAAAAAATGTTTTTTCCTTCTTTTTTTGCCATTTTCCACATTTATGTTAAAAAATAAATCATGATTCTATCCATTTTGAATAGCTTGAATACATGATTGCTATTGACATATTATTGACATTTGTTCTCAGTTAATAAGTAGTATGTTTGTTTAGAAATGGTTGTGGTACGGCCCACCCTGCTCGCTGTAACTTGTACATGTTTAAAATAAAAAATATGTCGTAGCCCCGACCCCCCCACCTTACGAGGTGGTAGGGGGTCCCTGCTCCATCTCCCCATCAGTTTGGGGGTACCCGGCCTGAAAACGTTGAAGACCCCTGCTGTAGATGTTTAAAACCTATATACATTTATTTCGGACATATAAAGGTACATACCTGCCATTTGAAAATAGCCGATCTACAAGCTCACAATGCATTGCATTGTGAGCTTGTAGATCGGCTATTTTCAAATGATTTTTCTAAATTTTTACTCATTGGAAAACCTGTGATTATATTATAATCATTATAATACAATATAAATTTGTATTACAACTATCCTAAATTATAATACACTATAATGGATTATAACAGTGATTATAATACAATATAAAGTATTAATGTATTACTATGATAATTATAATACACTATAATAGATTATAAAAGTGGTTATGACACAATAGAATCTATCATCATGTATCTATACAGTATGGTGGTCTAAATGAAAAGTCAGTGAGTGATCAGTCATTATGATGTGTTTGGCCCTGTTTGGCCTAGCTCAGACCTACTCTAGATTGGATTTTTTTTTTGGTACCACTTTCACACCACTCTACCCAGTCTTGTAGTGGAAAACCTGGCACAAGTGGGCTGTGTGTGTTGTGTGGTGTTGAGCCTGTGGAAAATGGGCTTTTCACTAATGCTTCAGGGGAATCCTTTTGCATGTTGGTGACAGGGGCCTGCAAAGCAATAATATCGCTGCTCATATCTATTAACATCAATTATAATACTTCTACAATACATTATATTCAGTAGGTTGCACGAGCCTAATCGTCTCCAATATGCCTGATAGCTATTGTTTAGGAACAGCTTATCTTGTTATATGATTGAGCCAGTCCTTGGAAGCAGCTAACAACAGTATAACTGTTGTATAACTATGATTACTCCCGTTCTCTTGGCAGAACTACCGTACCACTGACATGTGTTATTGTACTTCTCTCCATGATATCATGTACATAAAGCATAACCATCACCACATAGAATATGGTCTGGTCTCCTACTTACCTTATCGATTACTGATCCAGAATTCCACAACAACAGGCCCATTTTCTCAAAATACGCCTATGTATAGATTACATTTCAAGAACAAAATAGAAAACATTTCTGTGTCTAAGACATTTCCTGTAGTCTGTTTAGTAATAGAGGTATTGTCACATCAGTGGCTGCCAGACTAATACAATATAAAGTTAAACATAAATAGCAATATAACCACAGAACCCCAAAGTGACAATTATGAGTAACAGCAAAAATAGTAGATTACAACTGGAGAATAAACGTGTGGTGTCTAGTCTGTCAAGTTGTGTCAACAAGAACATTATTATTCATCAGGGAAAGCTGACAGAACATGGACACAGAGGCATTTATTTCTAGGCACAGGATTTATTTCTTGGCGGATTTCTCGTCTTCTTGGAGAGAGGAACAGCCTGGATGTTGGGCAGCACACCACCCTGAGTGATGGTCACTTCACCCTTGTTGACAACAGGCAGCTGGAGGTGACGGGGGATGATATGTAAATTCAACAAATTCTTTCAAACAACTGGCCTTCTTGCCCTGGCATTTGTGCCCTAAAAAAACTAAAGAAAGAAAAAACATCAAGAAGTGACCTTGCCTCTAAAATTTGAAATTCCACCTGCTACTGTATAATATATTAAGAAAGCCCAATGCTGACAACTGACCTGGACCAATAAAACCAAGTATAGAACACACACTTGCTGTGCTTTCCTAGAAATAACACAGAGCCAGAGGCATTCATAACATTCAGCCATAACTAAAACCCCTTTAAAGATGCTTCAGTTTCTTAGTGATATGTTTGACTTGTTACAGAGTGAGTCAATGAAGAAGCTGTATTCTTTCAAATAATTTATTGGATACAGTAAACTTAATATAGCATGTATTGCAGAGAAAACTGTAACCATCCAGTATTACCGAGTATCTCTGAATGAAAGTAATAATACATTAAAGTTAGACCATCAACAAATTAAACGCTAGCATCCCTATTCATATGATAATAGAATATCTTTTTGATCTACTCACTCAACACGTTGTGATGCCCACCCACAATGCGCCACGTGTTTGAGCTTGTAGATTTAGCATTTTTGCCTAATGTTTGCCTAAACCTAACCTAAACACCAACCTATTTTTGAATGGGGATGTTTCTAAGTGGGGGTGTTTCTGAATGGAGGTCTGCCCCCATTTTGGGCAAAGTGATTTGGTTTGAAGGGAGAAAAGAGCAGGAAAGTACAGAGCCAATGGTCAAATTGAATCTTTATAAATGTCCTAGTCAAAGTGTCAAATGATCAATAGGAACAATAAACTGAGCACTAAGCCATGCAATCTAACAATAGCCTACATCTTTTGTAGTATGTAATTGGCATGACCACGACGGGCTACATAGACATGCCACAGGGACATGCTTAAGAAAAGTCAGCTTGTATAAAATGTACAGTATTGTATAGACAGTAATAGAATCAACCTTTTAAATTGAGAGGGTAGGTGTCTCTTAAAAGAGCCTTTGTGGGGTTTGTACGTATGAAGTATGAAGCAGATGTATTTCTTGGTGGCTTTCTCTGTCTTCATGGGCAGCAGAACCGCCTGGATGTTGGGCAGCGATGGTCACTCCACCCAGCACCTTGTTGAGCTCCTCGTCGTTGCAAGAGGCAGCTGGAGGTGACGGGGATGATTCGGGTACTCTTGTTACGCAGCAGCCTGTGGACACATTGTAATTTAACAGTAAAAAGTGTTTTTTATTTATTTATTTTATTAGACAAAAATGGAGAACTGTACAATTGAAATGTAGTACAGTACAAGTACAGATAAACACCCTGCCTAAAAGGAACATCTCAAATAAAACCTTTTACAGTCTTTTTTTTACGTTGAGAGCCCTCAGTATTTAATTCATGGACATTCATGGAGTGTAATCTCTTCAGAAGCATAATTAATTACAAGACAAACACAGTATGTTCAAATTAATTAAACCAAAAATAGTTAATGAGTCAACACCACATCTCTTTTCCAATAATAGTGGATCTACAAGCTCACTATGTGTTATGGGCTTGTAGATCTGCTATTTTTGGCAAAGTGATTTGACGTTTAGGGGAAAAGAGCAGACAAGTACATGTCCCAACACACTATAATGTGTAACTAAACAAATACAAAATTAAATTAAAATCAGTGATGACAGTGCAGTCAAACACGTCATCTATGAATAGTTTAATTTGCAACACAATTGTATTTATACTACTTGGGGTCATTGCTTCATCTCTGAGCCAAGGGGGTCCTGGCTTGAACCCTTGGCAACGCATGCAACAAGTCTGGCCATTGTTCTATCTCCAAAACAACGGCGCTTGCCTTTAATAAAGCGTGTGCGTCATAACCATGTTATGTATGTTGCATCACATGTATAATGACTGTGTCTACGCTGTGTACAGTATGAGAGGACCTGACTAGACATTACAATCGTCATGAAACTGTACCTTTTTCTATGCAAACTTCTAATAATGTCTTCAATCAATCAATCAATCAATCAATCAATGAAACAATGCCTAGGGTCGGAGTAATGAGAGTATGGGATATTGCACTTCTGGGCAAAACTGTACACATGTACCACGTTATATTTATTACGTTTTAAGGAATAACAAGTGATGCCAAGAGTGTTAGCCATGCTACCTAGCTACAAGCTAACCACGTAAACAATGGCAGGATGCGGCAGCGCGCAAAGGTATTCATTAAAACATGTATACTGTACCTGGAAAATCATGGCTATTTTCCACACGCAGGCACGCACATATGTCTTCCTCCAACACTGTACGCTGCTTATCTCCACTTATGATGATACATTTAGCTGCCTAGTAGCGACCAGATTGACTGCACACAGCACACAGCACACTGCTGTAGAGGTTCGTGAACGAATCGAGTCTTTTGAACGGCTTTGAAATGAACGATAAGATTTGGTTCATAATAGGGAGCCGTCAGCCGTTCCTTTCTAATGAACAGTGGTGTATAGGGAAAGTACTCAATTTCTCTACTTAGTAGAAGTTTGGAATGTTGTCTTGAGTAAAAGCAAAACAGTAGTCTATTTGTATCAAAATGTACTTTAAGTAGCCTACCAATATTAGAACATACTCATTATGCAGAATGTCCTGTTTCACAGGTTTTCCAATGAGTAAAAACTTAGAAAAAATATTTTTCAAATGGCAGGTATGTACCTATTGTGTCATAACCACTTTTATAATCTATTATAGTGTATTATAATTATCATAGTAATACATTAATACTTTATATTGTATTATAATCACTGTTATAATCCATTATAGTGTATTATAATGTAGGATAGTTGTAATACAAACTTATATTGTATTATAATGATTATAATATAATCACAGGTTTTCCAATGAGTAAAACATTTGAAAAATCGTGAAAAAAATTGTGAGCTTGTAGATCGGCTATTTTCAAATGGCAGGTATGTACCTTTATATGTCCGAAATAAATGTATATAGGTTTGAAGTTATTTGTAATTATAATAAAGATCTACAGAGTAACTACTAACTAGAATGAGACAGTCTTTTGAACGGCTCTTTGAAAGGAACGGATCCCAGAGATCCGGCTCACTCCAAAGAGCCATAAATCCCATCTCTACACTCCGGGGTGAATGAGGGGGAGGGGGGGCGGGGTAGGAGCAGCGTGCATCAAAACCGATTGCTTTTTCTCGAGTGCTGCTGGACGACCAGCATTCTGTTTTGAACCACAGCAACGAGAAGCTCGAACCGGGTCTCATTTTGTTCTTACAATACTTAATTCTAAGTTTTGTTTTGCCACTTCCAAACAGCATTCAGAAACGGCCCGTTTTGGACTGTTTTGGACTGTATTCTGAATTAAAAGTTAAAACATTTAAATCAAATTCGCCAAAGGCCGACGTATACACGGACCGAATACGGATGTAGAGGAACATAGCGTTAGGGAGAACTCCACTAACGCTATGGACCAGAGCTAGGTGTTCACAAGGAAAGGAAGTAGGCTAACATAGGCCTATTACACAACTAACTAAGTCAATTAGAGCTGCCGTGAAAAAGCTCCAGTGGTTTGTAGGTCAACTTGTTTAATTATTTTTTATAAATGTATACCCAAAATAGGGCCGCTAGGTTGAACGTGATAAAAGACTGAGTTGACAGGTTTTTGTTCGAACACTGGACCAACTGAATTATGTATTTTCTGCAAGTACCTCGGTTCACCTGCATGTGGCGTCCATTCCAAATCCATTCATGATGACGAGCACTAGTCTACTGTAGCCTACTGTGTTTTCTGTTTTACTGTATGGAGACGGGATGGTACAGCATGTTCTAGTTATCCACTCGCACCTCGTCACCACCAGGCTTGCCGGCAGTACCCGTGGAAAGCCTGCTTTCTATTCCGAACTAACGAATGTGGTCCGGTCTAGAGCCCGCCCACTTAATCTGGTCATTTGCACACACACATACATGTGCGCATTGTTTCCGTATCCGTTCCAGAATCGGACCGGATCTGCAACACGCAACGTGAACCGACCCCAGTCTGGGTTCTCCACCGGATCTTGCGAAGGGCTCCCGCAGGAAGCTCCACAGGATCCACGTCGCCAAAATATTCTCCGCAGAGAATCTCGTCAGACAGGCCAGCGTGTGTAGCAGGGAGGTCGGCCACTTCGTTAAACACCACCCGCCAACGTGGAAACATGGTAGGTTGAACGAATAGAACAAAAACTATATCGTCAATTCAGCTATAATTGCGCTAACTTCTTCTGTCACGACTCACGATAGTGCATAGCATACACCCCGATTCATTCTGACAGACAGTGGAAGGAAAGGGGGTTGCATAGAGATTGTGTTTTTCTACTCGAAGTCTCCGTTTAAAATAAAAAACAACTATGCAAATATTTTAATGTGTAGATAAACTGTTATAGTGTTATAGCTTCCAGGAAACAGGTTATTACGATTGGCTACATTGTGTCATAAAGCAAACGTATGGTTGGTAGCCTGTTCACAAGTGCAACACCGCACATAGGCTACCACGAACGGTGCAGTTGTATTGGAAAAGTTACTGTTTAGAGCACAAACAGGCTTTGAATGTTTTGCTTGTGTTGAAAGAGATAACTATGGATTATCTAAATACCGATGCATTCATGCAGCTCAAATGTGGAATGATTGAATGAATGCTATAAACAGACACGCCCCCTCAATTAACTATCTCCAGAATAAATTCCATAACATATGTATGATGGTATTTGCTTCTAGTTTGTCATTGCCATAAAAAAAACTCTTAACAAATAGGATACCTTCCAAACGCCCAACACAACAGACCCTCAAATTCAATGGGGTCAGCTTATCGTGATTGTTGTTGGTGGATGAATTGACTCACTGTTTTTCTTTGATTTCACTTTCGCCCTGTTTCCCCTGGCTCCTCCTGTCTCATTCTTGCCCTGTCTCTGCCCGTCAGCCTCTGCGGCTGGACATCAAGCGGAAGCTGACAGCTCGGTCAGACCGCGTGAAGAGCGTGGACCTGCACCCCACGGAGCCATGGATGGTGGCCAGCCTGTACAATGGCAGTGTGGTGGTCTGGAACCACGAATCGCAGGTGAGGTGACTTTAACGACGCATATTCAGTCGGGCAGGGCAGCCAAGGCAGCTGGTCCAAGAAGCTGTCCATGCACATCAGTCAGTGCACTCGTGCAGTCATTCGTGCACAAGTCCCACATCACAAACACCCACACATTCTGGCAGGCAGACAGTTATTCTGTCTATTCATGCTGCATAATTTCATGCATGCATTCACTCTCACTGCGCAAAACTCAACTTTCTCACTCACCTCATTTATTCACTCACTCACTCAGTCACTCAATTCATTCACTCTCTCACACACAGGGACGTGCAGAGAATGTTAGAGAGGCAGGGGCTGACATTTCTAAAAGGGCCTTTTGGTGAAAACATGGAAAATAGCCGACCTCCGAACTTGAAGGTTGGCTATTTTCGATGCTTGATTTCTACACATTTCTTGATTTCAACATAAGATGCTCAGAAGTTCAGGAGAGTTTGGACAAGGCAATTCTCTTGAATGCTGCCTTCAGTTATGGCATGAAAAGAGGGCATTTGCATTTCTTTCACCATAGTAAGAACTGCTTTCATGGTCTGGAGAGAGGGCACGAGCCCCCTTTGATGTCTATGTAAGTCGCTTTGGATTAAACGCGTCTGCTAAATGCCTAAACTGTAAACTGTCTATGTGTGCACGTGCTTGCTCACACACATGCATTGGTAACCCTCCAGCCCTCCATGAATTCACTCATCTCACAACATCTTCATCCATTTGTTCATGTATTGAAATGTATTCCGTCTGATGTTAATCCTGCGTGGATCTTCCTGTGTGTTGCAGAACCTGGTGAAAACCTTTGAAGTGTGTGACCTGCCTGTCAGAGTGGCCAAGTTTGTAGCCAGGAAACACTGGGTGATTGCTGGAGCGGTAAGCCTCATAAAGCCTTAAAACCATGAGCGCGCTCTTTTTATCTCTGTATAGTCATGTTTTTGCAGGTTTCTGAAAGAAATAATAATAATAAAAAAAGCCTGATCTATATTCCCATGATAAATGCGTTGGGCATCAGTCCATCAGTACGATATTTTATATAATTACTGTACATTACTAAATACTTTCTCGGACACAAAAAGCTAAAGTATGAACATCAATGTAATTCATATGTTCTCCGTGTCTCATTATCTGATTCCAGGACGACATGCAGATCCATGTGTTCAACTACAACACCCTGGAGAGATCTCATATGTTTGAGGCCCACTCGGACTACATCCGCTGTATCTCTGTCCACCCCACACAGCCCTTCATCCTCACTAGCAGTGGTACAGGAAACACCCACAAAGAGTGCACAACTCGCCCACAAACTCTTTTTGAAAATATACAGATTTTAGATGATTTTATGTGTATTTAAAAATAATAATAATCATGTCTTGTCACCCCAACACACTCTGTGTGTGTGCGTGCGCTTGTATGTGTGCGTGCGTGCGCGCGTGTGTGTGTGTGTGTGTGTGTGTGTGTGTGTGTGTGTGTGTGTGTGTGTGTGTGTGTGTGTGTGTGTGTGCATGCGTGCGCGTGCATGTGTGTAGATGACATGCTGATCAAGCTGTGGGACTGGGACAGGAAGTGGACATGCAGCCAGGTGTTTGAAGGACACACTCACTATGTCATGCAGATTGTCATCAATCCAAAAGACACCAACCAGTTTGCCAGCTGTTCCCTGGACAGGACTATCAAGGTACGGTGTACTGTATACACACACACACACACACACACGTTTTCTGGGGTGGCAGTGGTTCAGGGGTCGAGTTGCCGTCTTTAGAACACGGAGGGTTCGCAAAGGGTTCCCAGTTCGATCCCAGAGTTGGTGTGGAAGAGTCCTTGAGCAAGACTCTGAACCCCTAGTTGCTCCCGGTGAGCAGATTGGTGTCTTGCATGGTTTCCTCTGCGCTATCAGTGTATGTATATATGTGTATGAATGGGTGAATGTAAAGCTCCTGGATAAAGGTGCTATATACTGTACTGTAAATGCACCACCCCTAAATTGCTCTGTGATTCACACACATCATTTCAACAAACACACGTCACCTACTCAG
This sequence comes from Nannobrachium achirus, assembly GCF_963921795.1. Lineage (NCBI taxonomy): Eukaryota > Metazoa > Chordata > Actinopteri > Myctophiformes > Myctophidae > Nannobrachium > Nannobrachium achirus. The sequence goes on from NC_137817.1 coordinate 14,165,271, forward strand.
TTGCATGCAAATGCGAAGGCATGTGAAAGGTAAAGGATAATCCACAACTAGGTGTGCGTTAAAGGATTTTAATGTGCGGGGTGGAGGCGACCAATAACCCAATGCTAAGTGGAGGATGACTGCCTTTGCATAGTCATTCCAGTAAGTATTCCAATATATGATTCTACATTCTAGGCCCTAGGGCGATGTCCATACTACTACTGAAGCATCGCTGTCACATGTTATAAAGTATTACACTTTAGTTTGTTTTTTAGGTCAAAATAGTCTCATATATTTCCCCGAATAAGGCCATATGAGGCCTGTCGGTACGTATGAACCTCTGTAGTTCATGTACAGTAATAAAATCATACAGTTGCACACCACTGTCAAAAACATAAACGCATATTACTGTAACCGCTTATTTGCATTGAGGTCCATTCAAGTGCTGTGTGTGTGTGTGTGTGTGTGTGTGTGTGTGTGTGTGTGTGTGTGTGTGTGTGTGTGTGTGTGTGTGTGTGTGTGTGTGTGTGTGTGTGTGTGTGTGTGTGTGTGTGTGTGTGTGTGTGTGTGTGTGTGTGTGTGTGTGTGTGTGTGTGTGTGTGTGTGTGTGCGCGCGCGCGCGCGCGGCACTGTGCGCATCATGAAAAGGAGCGTGAGTTGGTTGTTGTGTGCTGATGCATTGGATTGGAGCCAACTAGTTTGTGGACATAAGTATAGCACATATAAACATCAAGCTGCTTTGTTTTCTCGTTAATGCAAATCTATTGGAAGGGAAAAGAAGGGGTTTAACTGTGCCAATAACATTAAAGCTTTGATTGTTTACACTAGCTACCACATACTGTAACTCACTGCTGGCCAGCTGGGGCTATGGTTGGATAGATACAGTATAGAGTTATAGGTTAGATTTGCTGCCGTATACATTTAGAAGGATCATTAAACTTTAGCCAAACTACATTAGGGTTATGCTTATATTCTATATAGTTTATACATAATTTAGACCTTAGTATTATAATATCTTTTAATGCAAATGTCGAACAGGTCTTACTGAAAGCAATTCCAAAATATACTGTGTATATATAGCATCCAAAGCTCTGTTCAGACCGACTTGACTCTAAATGGCTCCTACACACTGACATGCATTGCATGTACTCAAGGTTGTGTACAACTTTGTGCGTTTTTAAGGTGTGGCAACTGGGTTCCAACACTCCTAACTTCACACTAGAGGGTCATGAGAAGGGGGTCAACTGTATTGACTACTACAGTGGAGGAGACAAGCCCTACCTCATATCGGGGGCAGATGACCGTCTGGTGAAGATCTGGGACTACCAGGTAAATAATAGACATCATCCGTGTTGATCCATTATTTGCAAAAAGTAACATTTCAATTTTAAACCGATACACACCATTCAAACAAATTGTGGCACTTCTAAAAAAGAGTAAGTAAAGTGACATTCACACCGAGCACTATGACTATATCGTTCACCATTGTATTTTTGTTATAGTTGGTGTGAACTCTGCCATCCATTTGACTCGATTATTAACTATAACTATATTTTTATAGTTAAAGGAGTAGTTCACCTCCAAAATGACTTTTTTTCTATTGATTACTCATGCCATGGAGAGTAGAGTTCAATAATATTTTTTGGTTTTTGTCACATTCCTAAGACAAAAATTTGATTTGAGTAAATTTACCCCCATTGATTCCGGATGGTGACCCGTTTAGAAACGGGTCACCATCCGGAATGAATGGGGGTAAATTAATTGTTATCACATTATTGTCTTAGGAATGCGACAAAAACCAAAAAATATTATTGAACTCTAGTCTCCATGGCATGAGTAATCAATAGAAAAAAAGTCATTTTGGGGGTGAACTACTCTTTTAAAGGTATAGTGCTCGGAGTCTGACCTCCCAATCTCTGGTTAGAGAGTCCTAGTCTCGCGTAGCCAGACAACTATTCCACAATCTCTGAATGCTATATAGAGTCTGGAACAGCACCCTAACGGCGAGTAATGGAAACGAGCATTACCGTTCAAGAAAATATATTTTAAAATGTCATTTCTGCTAAGCAGCAAGCTAAACATGCTTATATGATTTTTATTTATATAATGATAAATGTGTGCGATGTGAGATGGAAACGGAAGTGACGAGGAGGCTTCACTTCCGCTTTATCTCGCACTCATCATTTCTATTCCGGTTTGCCAGACTGTATGCCGGGAGCATTTGACCAAATCGCGGAGGCAACAGTCTGGCCACGCGAGACTAAGAGAGTCCTAACCACAAAGCCACTGAGCTGGTAAAAAGAAATCATGAAACACAGAGGCAAAATCTCTATATTTTAAAACAATGAACTGCAAGTAATTAGATAGATAAAGGTATCTATCTAATGAGTTGTTCCCCTGAAATGGACATATAGTGTTTCAGTAATAAACTGTGCATATGTAGATGGAGAGAGGTTTGAACTTATTCAAGTTCCCCACTGATCTTGAGTTGTATGTTAGCAACCTCTCTCCCATGTCCCTCTGGCTCTGTGTTGACTGACTCTGACCCATCCTTTCTGTATTAGAATAAGACGTGTGTGCAGACCTTGGAAGGTCATGCCCAGAATGTGTCCTGTGTCAGCTTCCACCCGGAGCTGCCAATCATACTCACAGGCTCTGAGGACGGTGAGTAGTAGGATTCATTGATTCAAGTCAAGATGAGAAATACATTACTCAAACCGTATAAACCGCATTTACCTCTGCTGGGAACATTTCCGGCTGTTGGTTTCAGAACAGGAAAATGAGATTAGTGGACTGCACAGTCTTCTCTACTTTAAAAACAAAACTAACTTTTTCTACCTTATTGTCACCTTCTCAGGTACTGTTAGAGTCTGGCATTCCAGCACCTACAGACTTGAGAACACACTCAACTACGGCATGGAGCGGGTGTGGTGTGTGTGTAGCCAGCGTGGCTCCAACAACGTGGCTTTGGGCTATGATGAAGGCAGCCTCATCATCAAGGTATTCTAGCTGTGATATACAGTAACCTCTGTTACACATTTCTTAAGAGGTCACTGGAACTTCTCTTCCCTCCTCCTCCCCTTTCTTCTCTTGCACCTTCTCCTCTTGCATTTAATTCAAGGGTCCTCAACAGGGGGTCGAGACCCCTAGGGGGTCCTCAAGAGTTACTATAGGGGGTCCTCCAAATCTTTGTGTGATAGAAACATTTTTCTCCTTTTTTATATTACCCATGTGAACCCTAGTATCCTTATTCTGAGAACTTTAGCCAAGAATTGCAGATCTACAAGCTCACAGCACCTTGCACTGCAAGGCGTTGTGAGCTTGTAGATCAGCTATTTTTTGGCAAAGAGGTTTGGTGTAAAGGGGGGAAAAGATCAGCCTAAGTACAGAGTGAAAGGTCAACTTTATTAAGTATTGACGGTTCAAGTGGTTAAATATCTGAAAACACAAATTGACATGAATCCAAAATACACTGATGATTGTGCTGTCAAACGATGAAACTATATGGAATCTATGAAAAGGTTGTGGGGGTCCCTGCTTCATCTCTCTCTCAACTAAGGGGTCCTTGGCCTGAAAACGTTGGAAGACGCCTGATTTAATTCCTAATGCAACATTCCGCCCTGTCCCGGTCACCTCTCTGTTTCAGCTGGGCCGTGAGGAGCCGGCCATGTCCATGGACTCCAGTGGGAAGATTATGTGGGCACGGCACTCTGAGGTGCAGCAGGCCAACCTGAAGGCCATGGGAGAGGCTGAGATCAAGGACGGGGAGAGGCTGCCTCTGGCTGTCAAGGACATGGGCAGTTGTGAGATCTACCCTCAGACCATCCAACACAGCCCAAACGGGAGGTGAGGGGCTAGGCTTGATGCATGTGCTGGTGGAGTGGGTTTACATAGGAAGAGTAGAAGTGACATAATGATAAACTATTGGCTATTAATATAGATTTTCACTCGTGCACTGGGCATAATTATTATACACACCGCAATAAAACATAAATGTCGTAAAACTAATTTACAGTTTGTATTCAAGGACTATACTCTGTGGAGAACTATGTGGTGAATGAATGAAAGATAGTGTGTGTCTATTTGTGTGTGCGGGGGGGGGGGGGGGGGGGGGTTAAATGTGTTTGTGCCGATTGTGGATAGGATTGAGTATGTATTCGTCTTTGATCAATGTCCTTAATGTTAATGATTCTCTCCACCCTCTGTTGCTGTGTACGTTCAGGTTTGTGGTGGTGTGCGGAGACGGGGAGTACATCATCTACACTGCTATGGCGCTGAGGAACAAGAGCTTTGGCTCAGCCCAGGAGTTTGTCTGGGCCCACGACTCCTCAGAGTAGGTTCTTACACACCTGGACCAGTCCTAACCAACACATTAACCGTTTGAACCCTATACTGGGGCTACCTGTATAATGGCCGATCTACAAGCTCACACCGTGCTCACACAGTGCTCTGTGAGCTTGTAGATGGGCTACAGTGAAGAGTGACTTGAAGTGTAGACTGAAAACCTGGGCCCTTTGGTGTCCCCCGTCAGTAGTATACAGGGTGGTTAAAGTGGTTAAACAAGCGAAGTCACTTTCATTAAACACCTATAATGTGTCCCTTTGTTAGGTATGCGACCAGGGAGAGCAGCAATATGGTCAAGATATTTAAGAACTTCAAGGAAAAGAAGGCTTTTAAGCCCGACTTTGGAGCTGAAGGTGAGTTTTACTTCATGTTGTCATCAAGGGTTGTAGCCTGGAAGTGTTTGGTACTTACAGACATGTTTACATCTGGTTATTATAATTAAACACTATAAAGGGCACTGAGTCAGTCGTGTGTGTTGTTGTGTGTGAGAGAGAGACAGAGCGCATTATTTCCTTGCTAATCTAACTATAATGATGTACCCAGGTATCCATGGAGGCTTCCTGCTGGGTGTGAGGTCGACCAACGGTCTAGCCTTCTACGACTGGGAAAGCACTGAACTGGTCCGCCGCATCGAGATTCAACCAAAACATGTGTGTCTCAAATTCTCTTGTTTCACATTCTGGAGACAAAATCACAGTTTATGTTACTAGATGTTCAGGCGATTGTTAGGAAAATCTAGCAATCCTGATCACTGTCAGCCAATCAAATCCGGATGTTAGATAAACCGATGTTAAATACGTTTGTGACGCCCATGAGCCAATTTTCATATAAGATGGAACAGAATATAATAGGTTATTTCTGTATTACATGAAGTGGAATAGTGTTTTCAGGGGTGTGGATATATCAGCTATGTAAACAAATCTCACTCTTTTAAGTGTAAAATTTAGCAACATTCAATTTGCTATAAAACACAAACAGGCTATCCACAAGTTTCCAGCATCCCCTGATATTGTGTATTGCACAGAAGGTGGGCGGCAGTTCCGGCGATGTGAGCTTGTTTGTCGGCTGTTCTCAGCTGTTCTCTACACGCTTACCGGATGTGTCCCACACATAATTCTACTGTAAATCCCTGCGGAAACGGGTGGATATTTCTTGGCAAGGGAGCTGATTAGGATTGATTACGGCTAGCATGACAGGAACACCTGGTGAATGCAATTAACTTCCCAGTAGGATAGAAAAGCCACAGTCCCTGTGGACCAGGGTTGGAAAAACCTTGCCATCAGAGTGTTATGTGTGATGCCACTTTATCTTTATCTACAACCATCTGTCCTTCTCCTGCCTGTAGATCTTCTGGTCAGACTCTGGGGAGCTGGTGTGCATCGCCACAGAGGAGTCTTTCTTTGTGCTGCGTTACCTGGCGGACAGAGTGGCTGCAGCCCAGGAGTCCAAGGAGAACATAACAGAGGACGGGATAGAGGACGCATTTGAGGTCTGAAAATCTCTGCTTCAACTGGAAGTTGTTCTCAAGGAAACTGTTCATAATTAATGTTTTTGGTGTCTCGTAGTGCGGCTAATTGTAGCTTTATTTATCTTTAGATGGCGTTTAGAACTTTTGACTCCCTTTTCTTGCTTCTCATGTTTCTCCAAATTTTGTTTACCGTGTCCGCCTTCTGTCGCCCTCTCTCCTTTTCCTCATGTGGTTCTCCAATCTCTCTCTGTCTCCATGTCTCTGTCTCTTATCACTGCCTAGGTGCTGGGAGAGATCCAGGAGGTGGTGAAGACCGGAGTGTGGGTCGGAGACTGTTTCATCTACACCAGCTCTGTCAACAGACTCAACTACTATGTTGGGGGAGAGATTGTCACCGTTGCTCACCTGGACAGGTGAGTCTTTATATAGTCAGTCAGCAGTTGAGTGGAAATTAGTTAGTTATGTTGGTTTTTACAATCACAACAATGACATAATGAAACATTGTGGTATGAATATCATCTATCATCAGAACAAATTAAGAAGAATGAAGCTTAACCAAATGCGGAGAGCCTCCTGTCTCTCGCCACCACCTGGACCTACCGTAAACTGTCATTGGCCCATTTTGAAAGATTACATAGAGGTGTGGTGTCCTCTATCAAAGACACCAGTTGATCTATGTTGTCTTTATTTCAAAATGCCATTATGACGACTAAATACTGTATCAACAAGCGGATGATGTTTGCTGTGTGTTTTCAATATGCACAGCGTACTCAACTGTATAGTGATTGGCTTAGAGCGGGTGATGGCCAAGAGCAGATTACATTTTCTTTTGATCAGGCCTCGGCTCCGACCTCTTCAGTGAGGTCTGAAAATACACCATACTATTCCCATCGCTCTGAACCTCTGCTCTTTTTAACTGTCAGACTGGCGTGTTTTAAGGCTTAAACTGAACTGTGTGATCTAATAGAGGGTAACTCAGTTGTTGTGTCTGCTTTACTTTATAGGACCATGTACCTGTTAGGCTACATCCCTAAGGACAACCACCTCTATCTGGGGGACAAGGAGCTGAACATAATCAGCTACTCCCTGCTAGTGTCTGTGCTGGAATACCAGACAGCCGTCATGAGGAGGGACTTCAGCATGGCCGACAAGGTCCTACCCACAATCCCCAAGGAACAGCGGACACGCGTGGCCAACTTCTTGGAGAAACAGGTAAACGTGATCTGTTATTTTCGTACTTTGCCAAAGATGGAAAGACTGGATTATGCACATGCACAAATGTATGAGACTGTATGAATGATTGATAAGGTCAGAGTCTCCTTCTCTTTGATAAAGCACAAGGCTATCCAGATGTACACCCTCTAGGCAGGAATGTTGTCTGTTTTATATTATCTTACCTTTATTTATTCATTTTGTGGAAGGATTTAGAACTAAAGCATGCTCCTTCCTCTTCAGCCGTGCCCTACTTCACCTAGTGTTGGCCACAACAGCTCTGGAGTGGATTTGGGTCAATTTCCATTTTCCGTTTTCCATTCACTTAAAACGGTTTGGGCTCTGAGCCGGCCAGTAACAACAAGAATATCACATTTCAGGTGGTAAACGATGCGTCAAACCGATATGTGGGTCGTTTTTGGACCCCAATCCCGATGTATCGGTTGTTTTATAAGTAATATTAGACCACCATTTGATGACATTTATCCACTCAGACCCAAAACTTAGAATATATTGTCGTTGCCCGTAAGGATCCATTGGGTTTAATTTTACACTCATGAGTTAAAGATCTTATAAAGGGTCCATTTGGTTACCAAATCTCCATCATTTTGCTGGGGACCACCTGGAAACCTCTCAAGGACCACTGTTGGTCCCCGGACCATTGGACAAAACATCGGCAATCGGTGGTCTAGGACTCTCCTTCGGCAAGCATCGGTATCGGTCCGAATATATGGCATCCGTCGGGCTCTACTTTTGAGTCCAACGTTATTAACTTGCACACCTGTTGTTTGCTTCCTTCATTGAATGTTGACAATGATTGCAGTACTTGAAATCCTGTTGGTTGTGTCATCTCCTCTGCTGCACAGGGTTTCAGACAACAGGCCCTGGCAGTGTCCACTGACCCAGAACACAGGTTTGAGCTGGCTCTACAACTGGGGGAGCTGAAGATTGCCTACCAACTGGCGCTGGAAGCAGAGGTCTGTACACATTGGCGCATGCATACGCACAAAAACACACACACAAGCTAGTAGGATAGTAGTCATCATTCACAGATCTTTTTAGCTTTCACAAGTTTAAAGACCTCACTTGAGTTAGCCTGCAAACATTGGCTGTGTGTCATTAACTGCTTGGCACTGTATTATATCTTTGGTTTTCCCCTTGACGATGATAATCCTCACACCTTGTCACACTGGCCCTGCAGTCAGAGCATAAATGGAAGCAACTGGCAGAGTTAGCCACCACAAAGTGCCAGTTTGGTCTGGCGCAGGAGTGCCTGCACCATGCCCAGGACTATGGAGGATTATTACTGTTGGCCACGGCATCAGGCAACGCAGCCATGGTGGGCAAACTGGCCGAGGGGGCTGAGAAAGACGGCAAGACCAACGTGGCGTTCCTCACCTATTTCCTCCAGGGGAAGTGAGTGTCTGACGAAATGAATGGGGTCAAGGGAGGGGGAGGGAGTGGTAGTTTTATCCAGATTTGTTGGATGTTGCTCTTGATTTATATATATATATATTTATTTCCATCCCTTCCAGATTGGAGAAATGTCTGGATCTCCTCCTCCAGACTAACCGGCTGCCAGAGGCTGCATTCCTGGCCAGGACATACCTGCCCAGTCATGTGTCTAGGTACAGCTGCCTGCGAATACATACATGTACTGACGATATCGTTTTATTGGCATTTCTACTTCTGTTGTCATGCTCTAATGCTTCCTTGATGTGAAATCTGCAAGATATACATTATATTTTGACTATATAGTGTACATATCGTTGCTGTCGGGTGGAAACCTCATACTGTATGTCCAAAATAAATGTGTTTATGTAAAAAGTTGAAATATGGAGATATGATGTTTCTACCTGACAGTGAGGATATACTATACGTATCTGACTAGCTAGAGTCAGGGTTCCCATGGTCATGAAATTCCTGGAAATATTTTGAAATTAGAACAATATTTTTCCAGTACTGGAAAAGTTTTGGAATTTATCAAGGGTCCTGGAAGGTCCTGGAAAAAATAGCTATGCGTGCATTGTCTTTGGTTATTGATTTTGTTAATACCTCTGAAATGACTAATTCAACATTGGCCAAATTGTCAAATATTAGAGGCATGTAGATCGGCATGTAGATCGGCTATTTTCACAATAAAACCGTGTTATACAAAATTCCTCAACTCTTAGTGCTCGTCAGGGTGGGGGGTCCCCAGTTAAAATATGATTATTTCGAGGGTCACAGCCTGAAAAGGTTGAGAACCACTGGCATACACTACCTGTCTTTGGGCATTGCGCATAGGAGTAAGCGACTCGTTATTGAGCTGAATTATTGTTATATAGTCGTGGAAATCTGGTATAAATATTCTGGAAAAGTTTGGGAAAAGCTTTGGAAATGAATTGGTAAAGATGTGTGGGAAGAACCCTGTACAGTACATGCTCAGTGACCTGTGCGCCCTCTCATCCCCTTGCCTCCAGGGTGGTGCAGTTGTGGAAAGAGAGCCTGTCCAAGGTGAACCAGAAGGCAGCAGATGCTCTGGCTGACCCGACCCAATACAGCAATCTGTTCCCAGGCCTGCAGCAGGCCCTGCTGGCTGAGCAGTACTTGAAAGAGACCCACGTCACGGTCAGACCTGCTGCAGAGTACCCACTCATTATGGTCAGTGGTGCATATTATTGTACATTATTGTTTACATTTCATAGTAGAGCATTAACTTTGGGGGTTCAATTGTGTGTTCAGTTACAAAATATCCTACAGCAGTGGTTCTCAAATGTTTTTATTTCACAAATGTTCCATTTGTATACTCTCAGACTGAAAGACTTTCAGTGTGCAAGCCCCTTCTTTCATGCTGGCCTCTCACATGCTTTCAGCCCTATATAGGGTTTAAGTGGTTAAATGAACATACCACATTTTTTGCATTATCAAATATCGTACTCATTTGAGATAATGACAGCAGCTTCGTTGTTGTCTTTATCCTTAAGCCCAACGAGGATCGTAATGTTCTGGAGGACTGTGCAGGCTACGTACCCACAGGAAAGTCCGCTGAGCCAGAGGTAAAGTCTGTCTAGCTTCTCATATCTCACCCTGTGTCCTACCACTAAGAATTAACAGTCAAACTGGAACCCCTCATTGGAATGCATTGGAGTTTTTGTTGTTGTTTTTAACCTTTATTTAACCAGGCAAGACAAATTAAAAACATTTACAATCGTGGCCTGGCAAAAGGCAAGGCCTTTTGTGGGAGATGGGAAATGCTTCTGGGGCTAAAAGTAATGAATCAGATTAAAAGCAAATAAGCCACAACACACAGTAAAAGAGAGCATAATCAATAGTTCTCGTTGCAAAGCAAGGTTAGGGTTGGCATCATGTTTTAGATTTAACTTTTGGGTGAATCTTGCTGTTATACAAAAGAGGCAGTGATGTGATTACATTATGGATATGGATGTTTAGGCCTTAAATATACCACCACTATATCACTTAAACCGAAAAATATTAGACACCCATTCTGTTTTACTACTACTGTAGATTTGTTCATATTTGATTATAGCTGTCAACAACCTACTTGATGTGTCATTTAAAAAAATTCCCAACAGGTCATTGTTCAGGAAGTGATGACCCCTGTGGCAGCAGCTGTGGTAGAGTCTGCAGCCTCAGAACCAGCAGCAGTGGAAGAACCCATTTCCGAAGATGATGGGGAGCTAATTGAGCCTGTCACGGCAGCAGAGCAAGAATCCATGCCGGTGGACACGTCGCCTCCAGCGGCCACAGTACTGACGGAGCATATTGAACCAGCGCAAGCAGAACCCGTCTCCTCTGAAGAGACCGTGGCTGAGCCAGAGATGGAAGCAGCAGTGGAAGCGGATACCATCGCCATGTCAGAGGAGGCTCCGGTCAGTGGAGAACAAGACCTTTTGGACGATGTTGTCACAGAGGCTTCCGTCGTAGAGGCCCCAGTCATCACAGAGCCTCCCACAGTAGAGGCCCCAGTCGATACAGAGCCAGTCATTACAGAGGTTTCCACTGCAGAGCCCCCAGTGCTACTTCCCACATCTACGGAAGATGTTGTATCTTCACTTGAGATAGGCGTCCAGGAAATGTCTCTGGCGACTGAAATACCTCCTGTTGAAGCAACAGAAACCATTGTTTCCGAAACAGTACTGCCTGTTGTGGAGACCACCTCGCCGACCAACACAACAGAATGCACAAAAACTGAGTCTGCGCCAGCAGAAACCATAGCGACAGAGGACGTCCCAGTTACTGACACCCTAATATCTTTCACTGAGGAAACGGTAGCATCGGAAACGCCCGTTTCAGAGTCGGTAGCAGCAGATGTCCTTGTGCCAACAGAAACCCTAGCGACAGAGCCGACACCCGCTACCGCTGAGGCAGCAGCGACGGTGCTTGTTCCAGAATCTGCAGCACCACCTGCTGCATTGGATGAACTCATCACCCTAGAAGATCCAGTCAGTTTGGCTGTGAATGAGCCGTTCCCCGACACTGTTCTAATCCCAGACCTGGCACCCATTCTAGCACCAGCACTAGTCCCAGTCCCATCTGCAATACCGGTAATGGAGCCAGTGCCCGCCGAAGCCCCCGCCCCTGAGGAGGCGGTTGTACCAACACCAGCAGTGCCAGAACCAATCCTGATGCCCTCGGTGGTGGATCCTCCAGCCCCAGAGCCAGCAGTACCTGAAGTCCCAGCAGCAGTTCCCTCACCCGGGAAGGCAGTAGAAGAGGCTAATTCTGGAGGAGCTGAGGAACTGCCAGAAGACCTAGAGATGGAGATGAATGATGAGGTAAAGCCTTGGCTCTTCCATGTTATCAGGGGCGTCACAAGGGGGGGGGGGGGGGGAAGTGGGACTGAGTTACTAGGGCCCAAGGTGGAGGAGGCTTAAGTATTTTATATTTTAGCTATTTGAAGGATTTGAAAATATTCAAGACTTGCACACATTTTCACGATTTTTCAAAAATAGCAGATCTACAAGCTCCCAGGGCCCAGAATTTGGTGTGACACCCCTGCATATTAGCACAAAAAAAGAATAGTACATGTACAGTATTTGTATGTTCTTATGCACACCCTGTGCCACATTTAAGCCAAAAGCCAGATTTAGACTTAATTGCACATTAGTGTTGTGTGTGAAAATATCGACAAGACGCGTTGCCCTCTCCCGATTGGCTATTTTCAGTGTGTGACACTGGCACGAAGTTTAAATTAGGCTGTACTTTGCCATCTCCCAGGTTGTCCATAATGCAAACTGTGACTTGTTTTCCTGTTCCAGGGGTTGGATGATCTCGACCTGGACAACTTTGACCTGGATGACGATATCGACACCTCAGATGTCAACTTGGATGAGGAGTTTTTGGACGACTAGCTAGGGAAAAGACATTTTAATAAGATACTTTTTTCTTTTCTTTTTTTTGTATCCTTATGTTTTTGACAAAGTGACCAAAGAACAACACACAGTGTTGTCTTCTTTCCATATTTCTATCAATATGGACATATTTGGAGGAGGGTGTTTGTTTTTAAGGCTTTTATGCTCTGTTTAGATTTAGAGAACAGTGAAGGAAGGGAAAAGGAAAGAAAGGAAAGGGAACAAGGCAGTTGAAAGGACCGACAACATGAGACACTACAGGTTTAGGCAAGGTTCAAGGTTTCTTTATTATTACATCTTGTGTACGGGGACATACAGTAAGAATCACATTATTTTGTTCCGCTTCCTCAGACATTATAACAGCAGAACTAAATAACCAGTAAGACTCCCTAATCGGGAGATAAGCGACCATCAGGTTGCATATACAAACTTTAGAAGTCAATCGTAGCCAATCAGGAGGGAATAGGCCAATTTTTAGGCCAAAATCTGTAGGAGCTGTGTCCAAAAATGTGTTTGGCAAAAATCGGCCTGATAGTGGCGCTAGAAGAGGGCCTTGTGAGAAATGAGTGGATGGAGGTTGTTGTTTGACAGCAAGGAGTGTGTGTGCAAAGCTTGGCATGGATAGGGGCAACGGTGCCGGAGAAAAGAGTAGGGCAAAAGTGTGACGTGATGGACGGGCAGACAGACAGACATACAGCCGGTGGAGCTTTTGATAGTAACTTGCAACCCGACGGTCGCAATTATACTCTTATTATGTACCCTTGCACAAGATGTAACCTCAGGTGGAATGTTTTTTTTTTCCTCTACCGTTTACAATACTACACAGTAAAAATCCTCTAACATGCAGTAACTCTGAGAGGGTACAATGTAAGGTTCCATTTAGTTGCATTTGTACATTCTGAGTTATAAATGAACACTAATCTATGTACAGGAGCTGGTTAAGGATGTGTTGAAAGAGTCTCAAGGTGCTTGGATTCTTTTAGGTTATGATCATAAACTCTACACTGTAGAGAATATTTTATAATACATGGGGTTTTTTCACTATTGTCTATAATACATGGGGTTTAAAATAAACACTGGCAGCTGTTGTCCACTTAGTTCGTCAACATTATGTGTACACCTGGAATTAGATTGGTATATGACTGACAATTCATTTACACTGCCACTCTTAAAAACCTATAAATGTTTAGGTAACAAATTGTATGAGGTTGTAACAGCTGTAATGACAGGTGTTTAAATGTCTTTAAAACTGCGGGATGCTCCTTTGATGCGAGAATCCTTTTATCATAACATGAGTTAATGTGCAGTATAAAATGTGACATTGAAAACAGTTCTGCAATGGGGAATGTTTTACAGTTGTTTCGTATGAGATCCTGTAGCTGTCTGCGATATATTTTATTTGGCATGCTGTTTTTCATTTCTTTCTTCTTTAGTTTACTGCATGGTACCTCTCTTCATTCTGATACCTCAGAGAACACCACTGTTGACTAGGGGTGTTGTCAACCTGGCAATTCATTTCAACATTCCAAATTGAAATCTAATTGAACTTAATAAAATACATGGTGAAAATATATTTAAAATATAATTAGTAAGCTATGTTGGAACCGTTGAATATCAATTTCAGGATATTCTAAAGTACAAAATAGAACTATTATTGTACATAGTTGTGCCAGTTAGGGCACAATACAGACATCTTGGGCATTTTAAAACATTGGTCTCTGAAACAAGCCAATGTTTTGTAGCCATCGCAAGTTTGTTCCACTTTCTCTTTTACTCACAAGGGACCATAGGATAATAGGGCAACATTTAATTCAATATATTGTCTCCTCCTGTACTCAAAGAACCTAGGAACTCGACATTGCGGTCATCACAATCTGCTGCATTTTAGTGCCTTTCCTATTCGATAGGGAATCTACTTTGTTATAACAGATTTGAATAAAAGTGCCTTATGGAGCTAGAACATTATTTTATGGTCTTGGCTCTAAATGTGAATGAAATGTTTTTTCGTTTCAATAAAAACAGATACATTGTTAACTAGGCCCTGTGTTTTTTGTTTTTTTTTTCAAGACAAGACAAGACATACACAAACACTACACTAAATAAAGATGTTACATTTTGTTATGTACCTAAAGTTGCTTTGCCAGCGGAACTTGGCTCTGAGGTCCAAATTAAATACATTTTTAAGTACATAGTTGAAGTACACAGCTCTGTGATATTCTCCCACAGAAAATGGGTTTTGCACAAAGTGTTCACTCGTGACAGACTGCTTATTCAAGTATGGTGGCAACATAATTATACAACGTGAGCTTGTAGATCTGCTCTTTTCTCTACATTAGTGCAACACTTGATGAAGTAGTAGCCTGATAAATCAGTCCGCACATTACCACACCCTGTTGGTGGGTGGAACTAATTTGGGTTAGCCTGATAAATCAGTCCGCACATTACCACCCCCTGTTAGTGTGTGATAGAGTCTGACGCTTGCAGTCAGGCTAATGAAGTAGGGCATCATTAATTTCATTTACAAAGAAATTGCACGTGTGCTGGTATCAAACATGACACACATGCTTATCTCCTTGTATGGGCCGTTCTGTCTGTGACATCAGCTGTGGTGATGACAGTCTTTGCATACTTTCTATGACGTTACCATACGGACAATCGAACATAGGAACCTACACACAAAGCCAGACTTAGGAGTGATTAGCACCGCTCAAAAAAAAAACATAAAAGTTGAAATATAGAGATACATGGTTTCTGCCTGACGGCAATATGGAGTGTCTAACCTCAATGTGCCGTCATGGCATCTGGCCAAACAAATCAATCAGCTTCACAAAAGGGGCATGCCCATATGGGCATGTTGACATCAGAGATCTCCATAGATGAGCATATTGGCCGGATCGGCTGTGCAACAAAGATGTGAGGGGCCCTCTATACAAAATGAGAAGACAGACCTGGCACTCCATGCTTGAGCAGCACCTCCTTATTTGGGTGAAACTGACATGGAACTCCCTATGGCGGATAACATAGGGACATCATAGTGATGATGCAAGCATTGTTGCAGGTCAGCTTAAAGTTTACAAAACCGCCCAATAGCACAAGGGCACTATTGAGAGAGATATGGAGAGATAAGAGACCATTACTGCCTCCAAATCAATAAAACTAAATGACGCCCGGTAGTTATTACTCAGTAACCATTATTCATGACCAAATCGGTCAGACATTCATTAATGCCCCAAATAAGGGAATAACGCTGTGTTGAATGGGGCAGATGTGACAATTTTCAAGGTGAATGATCAAAATGTCCAACTGCAGGTTGTTTGCCAGGCTGCTCTTGCAGCAGAGTGGAGTGAGGCACTGTTATACTAGCTGTAGGAAGAACCTCTACATTGACAGGAACACCAAAGTCATTTGCCAAGGGTTCACAGGGAAGCAGGGGACACTTCACAGTCAGGGGGCTCTGGACTATGGCTCCCAGTTAGTCGGAGGAGTTTCTCCTGGCAAGGGGGGCAAGACACACCTTGGCCTGCCAGTCTTCAATTCTGTCAAGGAAGCTAGAGAGGTCACAGGGGCAGATGCCACCATGATCTATGTCCCCCCTCCATTTGCGGCAGCAGCCATTATTGAAGCGATTGATGAGGAGGTGCCTCTTGCGGTGTGTATCACTGAGGGAATCCCCCAGCAGGATATGGTGCGAGTGAAGCACAAGTTGCTGCGCCAGAACCACACCCGCCTCATCGGCCCCAACTGCCCAGGAGTCATAAATCCTGGAGAATGTAAGATTGGGATCATGCCAGGTCACATTCACAAGAAAGGAGGAATTGGCATTGTGTCCAGATCAGGCACCCTCACATATGAGGCGGTTCACCAGACTACACAAGTTGGCCTCGGTCAGTCACTCTGCGTCGGTATTGGCGGCGATCCATTCAATGGAACAAACTTCATTGACTGTCTGGAGGTGTTCCTGCAGGACCCGAAGACAGAGGGCATCATCCTCATCGGAGAAATTGGAGGCAGCGCCGAGGAGGATGCCGCACAGTTCCTCAAACAGCACAACTGTGGAGCTAAAGCCAAGCCGGTGGTGTCCTTCATTGCAGGTGTGACAGCTCCTCCTGGTCGTAGGATGGGGCATGCTGGTGCCATCACCGCTGGAGGCAAGGGTGGAGCCAAAGAGAAAATTGCTGCCCTGCAGTCTGCTGGGGTTGTTGTTAGCATGTCGCCGGCACTGATAGGCATCACTATGTTCAAGGAGTTCGAGAAGAGGAAGATGTTATGAAATGGCATCTCCCTACTTTGAAACCCACCGAACAGCTGTGAAATGAACAGCCCAGTTCTTGACATGCCTTTGCCATTGCAGTGATTGATGTCAGTGCTATGATTATGATATCATTTTGATGACATCAGTGGGCATGAAAGGGACGAGATCTCCATATAGTGTGTTGAGTACATTGTGTGCCCATTGAAGAAGAAAGGTACAACGATGGTCCCTGTGAAGTCCCGATATTTACTGTGTGAAGTGAACGTGTCAGACCGCAACAACTTATTGCTGCTCTGTCAAGGTTCCATCGCACAGGCGGTCAGGGGAGCGGTGGCTCAGGCTCATGGTGACTACGGAGCAGCTCATTGCAGCATTCGATTCTCTGTGAAATATCTTAATGCCCAAACTGGAATTGTATTCCTGCGCTGCCTGAAAGGCAATTACAGACTCATCTGGTCTGCATTGCCTTTTATCACCAGCTTTGAGAATCGAGGCCAGAAAGTGCCATGTTTCTTGAACTGTTTGCATGTGGGAGGAACAATCAGAACATGTCAGAAGTTTCTGGTTCGATACAATACCCAGCGGCTCCATAGAATGCGTCCTCAATGTAAAAGCCAAGAAGAAAAACAAGAGATTCGCCAAGCAATATTAAGCTGCTCTGTAAATTTGTTTAAAGGATCAGAAGCTTCTGAAGATTAAGTGGAAAGTGGTGGGGAATGACCATCTTGTCTACATGAAGCACATCCTGTCTTCAAACTCAACAGAAACTTAACGCAAATGCTGTGTTGACTCCTATGTCTACTGGAGATGAATTAGGCCTTACAGTACTATACAGCTTTTTTCTCCCATGGTAGACAAATAAGGTGACACAGGCATACAGATAGAGATGGCCATATCTTGCTGCTCCCCAATGAGGGAGCAGCATTCTCTGTGACGTCGGCAACAACCAACAAGTGTACATACCCACATACCACAGACAGCTATCGTCATTCTACTTGCATGCTCTGCTGGTGTACTTGTTGGCTGGACCTTTAGCCAATGAGGGAGCATCGTTCTCGGTGACGTCACCACCAAAGTGCAACCTTATAAAAGTGCAAAGTGCAACCTTATAGTAATAACCTAATAATTAGGCAACCTAATAGTGATGATGTCATATCCTAACCATCACCATCTCCTTTATTTGGTTAACTTTGACCACCATCCCACCCATATCCCAGAAACCGAGTTCAGCATTTTTTTATCGAGATTAGTATTGGGATTGTGTTCTCACTTCTGTCGCTTGGCCTGATGACGTCTGATTCGGAACAATGTTCTTGTTGCTCCCACAAAGCTGCCTCGCCTAGTGTCAACCAGACACTGAGTGAAATGGACTTTGAAAGAGGCATCTGGTCTGCAGCCATGGATGGAAAACTGGACAAAGTCAGGAACCTTGTCCAGAAGGGCACAGACCCTAACCTGAGAGACCTGTCAAATTACACTGCCCTGCACTATGCTAGTCGCAATGGCCAGTTTACTGTATGCAAGTTACTTCTTGAGAGTGGTGCATGTGCCTCACCCCAGACGCCAGGCGGTGCAACGCCGCTCCATCGAGCAGCATACTGTGGTCATCTGGACGTGGTTCGTCTCCTTCTAGAACATGGGGCGGATGCCCGGCTATGTGATGACGATGGAGCCACCCCTTTACACAAGGCTGCAGAACGTGGTCAGGAGGAGGTGTGCAAGCTGCTCCTCCAGCACTGTCCCTCCCTCCAGAGTCAGGCGAACAAGAAGCTCCAGCTCCCTTACCAGCTTCTCAAAGAGGGTCATCTTCAGGACCTGCTAAAGCCAACACAGTGACACAGGGGGGATTTACATCTGTAAGTGTGCATACTGTATATGCGGAACTAGGGGACGCGCCTGGGAAGATTGCCCTCTCTCAAATGATATGTCAAGATATACCATACCCATTGAGCAAGAAACTTGAAGAAGATTAAGCCTATCTATGTTTTAGTTATTTCTCTTTCTCCATCCCCCATTTTACTCCACTAACACAAACCGTAAACAGAATTGATAACTCCTGGACAAGGGTTGACTTTGCCAGTCATCTTAAGATACATTTAGTTTTGGTTAAAAATGATTAAAGATCAGGCCTGGATGGCTGGCATAGCGGCCCGGGCACCTAGGCTCAATGTAGCCTGACAGCATGTCGAGGGTTCAACTCCCGATCCCAACGGCCTTTAATGCGTGTCACTATCCCCATATTTCTCTCCCAATCAACAAAAGAAAATAAATCAAAGCTCAAACACTGAATTTAAAAACAATACAAACTAGACCTGCACTCTGTTGAGGTGCCAACTTGCGCTTCACGCACAGGGACATAGGGCGTCCACCAGAGCTCTCCATCTCACGCTCTTCTGGGCCAGGGCTTTTGCTTCCTGCCAGCTCACTCCAATGTCCTTCAGGTCTTGGAGAGTGGAACGTCTCCAGGTGTTTCTTGGCCTACCCTGTTTCCTCCTTCCCTGTGGATTTTAGTGCAGGGCATAGTGGGAAAGTGTCATTCTTATCATTTGGTTTGAAGTTGCATAAAACGTTTTTATGCAACTTCAAACTTTGAATCGAATCGTATCGCCATGAATTAACCAATTTATCGTCCATGTATCGTATCGTCAACCATGTATCGTGATCCGTATCATATCGTTGTTAAAATGTATCGTTACACCCCTAATAAACCCTTTTAAAATATATTGTTAGCTGTAGTTATTTACAAATGTAATGTGCTTAAAGAACAATGACTGTTTGTCTCTCAAGTGATCCCTTCAGGGACACCAACATATACAAACTGTGTTCCTTTCCTCAAAGGGAGCTTAAGAAAAAAGGGAAACTTCACACTGAATATTATAGTCTTTTCCTGTCCTCAAAAGAACCCATTAAAGAGGTGGTGCCATGATTTTTCCCCCCTCTAAAATATGATTATCAGGTATTATGATTATACTAGGAGGAAGATTTTTTCCAAAAAAGTATACAGAAAGAGTTAAAATTGGGTTTTTATGTGGCCACACCTCCAGTTGATTAAGTATGCATGGATGTCATGGTGGGTGGTGACCCAGCTGAAGTTAGCCACACCCCACAGTGTTGGGTGAATGGTAATTAGGGGAGGAGTTGATACTGTGACATACTTAGTATCTGTGTTTTTTAACTGACACTTTTGACCACAAGGTGGCAGCCTCCAAGAGAAAACAAACAAATACCAAGAGAATACATAATTTCTCATAAAAACCACACCAGGGGGTCTAATGAAGTGCTTTCAACATCCTAGACACATGAAAAACAGAAAAAGTACAAAACTATGGCACCACCTCTTTAACTAAGCATATCATGAGATTTGCAGTCATCACAACCTGCTGCCTTTTAGTGCCTTACCTGGAAGGAAATGAGCTTTGTTGTAACAGATTGCCTTACTAGGACGACCCCCTTTAGGACCTTTGATTTGTTGAACAGATTTGCACAAGAAATCTGGGGGCTGCTGCTCACACTGTCCATGTTTGTAGATATCAAGTTGCTATGGTTACCTTATTATGTTCAACCAGAGTACTTGGGGAACCATGTAACTCCCTATTTGGACAAGGCTGACATCATCATTTAATGATGCGAGATTTGAGGCGACCTCAGCCTAAAAGCTATAAGAGGAGAAGGGTATTGATTCTTTCTGTTTGTCAAATAATCTTGAATGAACAACTGAGACCCATTCAGTGTCTAAAATGTCTCGAGCAAGTGCAGGCTTTGATCGTCACATCACTATATTCTCTCCTGAAGGAAAGCTTCACCAAGTCGAATATGCTTTCAAAGCTATAAGCCAAGGGGGACTCACTGCAGTAGCAGTCAGAGGAAAGGACTGTGCTGTTGTTGTAACACAGAAGAAAGTACCGGACAAGCTTCTGGATGCCGCCACAGTCACCCACCTCTTCCGTATAACAGAGAATATCGGATGTGTGATGTGTGGCATGACAGCTGACAGCAGGTCCCAGGTCCATCGAGCTCGCTATGAGGCAGCCAACTGGCAGTACAAGTATGGTTATGAGATCCCAGTGGACATGCTGTGTAAGAGAATTGCGGACATCTCACAGGTCTACACGCAGAATGCAGAGATGAGACCACTGGGCTGTTGCTTGATAGCCATTGGCATCGATGAGGAGAAAAGACCTCAGGTGTACAAGTGTGATCCGGCAGGCTATTACAGTGGCTACAAGGCCACCTCCGCTGGGGTCAAGCAGAGAGAAGCCACCAGTTTCCTGGAGAAGAAAGTTAAAAAGAAATTCGACTGGACCTTCGAACAAGCCATTGAGACGGCAATCTCCTGTCTCTCGTCAGTCCTGTCTATTGATTTTAAGCCCACTGAGCTGGAGGTGGGTGTTGTCACAACACAGGACCCCAAGTTCAGGATTCTGACCGAGTCTGAGGTGGATGCCCATTTGATGGCCCTGGCAGAGAGAGACTGAGGTAGCTGAGACCTGTGTCACCTGTGATGGAGCAATACAGTGCTTGATGGGATATGTAGTTTCCCCTTGGACATTAGTGATATGATCTATTTGTTTGCTGTATATTTACCCCTGTTTCACTGAACAAAAGGTTGTGACAAAATGGTGAGGCTAACTCCAGGATGTTGAGAAGACAACATTAAAGTCATACGTGAAACCTTTTCAAGTAAACGTTTCAAGTTATCTAATAATCGGAGTTCCCAGATGTTCTTTTTTTCTCCACAATAACCACGTCAATTCTCTAAACTCGATTTCTAAAAAAGAATGAAAGGAAGAAAAACTATTGTCTGCCCCCGACACTCACCCCAAAATGAAGTAGAAATTGGAAATCTGCATCTCTGCTGAACTACGTCTGGATTCATGGGGAAATGAAACACAGAGTCAGGATATTACCATACCAGTGAGCAAGAATCTTCATGAAAGGGCATCCCGATAGTATAGGAGTTAAAGATACCAAATGGGCTCAAATGCCTGACAGTGAATTCCCGGTTTGATTCCTCCCACTCCCTTACTTTCTCCTGTGATCTCTCTTTCTCAACGGTTTCTCAAATTAAGGCTTAAAACATGAAAATCAGAAACAAAGAAAAACTAAAAGAAAATCATGGCTAAGTAAACCCAGAATGAGAGGGAAGTCATGGTCCATGTGACAGCCGATGTTGAATAGGATTTTTGTTTTAACCTTTTTTTTTTTTTAAATATACTGCAATATGCAAGAAACCTCCGAACTAGGGATGCACAATATATTCTATAGGGTTTACACTTAATAATATACAGTAACTGTGATACTGGACGCAGAATTCTAACAAACAGTGCATTCCTACTACCTGATGTATGCAGTCACATTTTAGTTCTGAAAGCTTAGTATTGAAAGCTTCTCGAAAAATAGATCACAAGGCTTTTGCATCTTCACATTCAAACATGAATAGTATAAATATTGAGTGAGGGGAGGATGGAGTGTGAGATCAGCCGGAGAATCGTAGCAGGAAAAGTATTTTGCACGCTTTACTGCATCATTGAGACCAATTGATTACTACATTGATCTGAGAAATAATAAAAGACTGCTATGGCTCTGCGGAAGTCCAAAACTTTCACAACTTGAGTACCGTGTGGTACACAATTGATCTTGAATAGCATCACGTATGAAGGCCTTTACATAATACTAAGAAACCTTCATATTATGGCGTTCCATTATCAGTGTTGTTTCACAAACAGTGATACAAAATGTGATCTAGTCCATATTTAGGGCATGATATGCAAGCCCTGAGCATTAAACATGTCTCCAACAAGACAGTTTTGGATCCGTCTGAAGTTTGTTCCTTTCCTCAAAGGGAGCTAAAAAAAAGGGCAACATAACACTTAAGTCTTTTCCTGTCCTCAAAAAACCAAGGAGGTGCCATAAACTAAGCAGATCTTGAGATTGTGAGTGCCTTGCCCCTTTGTTAGGAAATGCGCTTTATTGCAACAGATATTATAAAAGTGCCTTATATGGAACTAGACATAATGTTAACTGGATATAAGGGCTATAAATGTGAATGGAATGCTCTTGTCCCAATTAACACATCTACATTGATTTCAAAAAGGTTATTTGAGAAAGTTAAAAACACAAGACATAATAGAAAAACATGTTTAATTGTGTTATTATATATTATACATACATTTAATGTGCCAGGAGTGGCTTGCCTCTGAGGTCTGAAGGTGTTAAGTGATATTTTGTTGTTTTAACCACAAAATATCACAGCATCTTTAAGCACATGTAGTTAAAGTACACAGCCCTATGATATTCTCCCACAGAAAATCAGTTACTGTGTATGCATGGTACACAATGGTAATTCTGCAGTTTTCTTGCGCATTTAACGATGTATGAACATTGTTCCATGATACACAATGAAAAGACAGAGCCCAGACCGGTCCACACTCCACAGGGCGTTGTTGGACTGCCACAGTTCCATGAGATGGATAGGACGGTTGAAATATACCCAGGAAATTGACATTCCTAGAACTGGCGCTGGTCCATTCACGCAGCAGTGCTCTCTGCAGGTGTCTGTTCGTAGGTC
Organism: Nannobrachium achirus; assembly: GCF_963921795.1. NCBI lineage: Eukaryota > Metazoa > Chordata > Actinopteri > Myctophiformes > Myctophidae > Nannobrachium > Nannobrachium achirus. The sequence continues at coordinate 14,188,448 of NC_137817.1, forward strand.
TGCAGAGCCAGCTCGATGAAGCCCGATCTCTGAGACTCCTTCTGGGCATAGATCTGCAGGGAAGAAGGTCATAAGGTCAGCACTGTGCCAAGAGTTTGCATTACATATGGAATTAAGCTCTAGATAATTTGATCCCAGTACCAGATTCTAAGTAGGTATTAACTGGGTTGTACAGAGACTCTAAGCAGGTAAATAAATACAAGAGGGGGTCCATTTATTCTGACATGAGGTAATGAAAAGGAACCTGGTCAGCTCGTGACAGGGTTATTCATCAGCTGGTATGTTGAACCTGTGTGTCAGTAACTTCAGCAACCACCATGACTAAATGAGAGGCCCTACACTCTACAGGAACTCTTGACGGATAAGCAGAAATACATGCACGTACACACATCCCCTATATTGCTAACCTTCCCACATCAAATGGCTGTCATTCTCGATGTCCCATCTAATTTCTCTGAGGCCAGGGGTCAAGCTATGAGCCCTAATAGGAAGTGATGTGCCCGGGGCCTGGCCCCGAGTTCCCACACTAAAAACACACTCCACCTCTAACACAGGAAATCTCAGATGAGATGGCCTTGACGTGACCTCTCAAGAACTACACCGCTCTCTGTTAATAATATGTGCGCTTTCGGACTCATGTGACCTTTACAAAGCGCATAGATTGGAATTCAACTGAAGGCAGCAATAAACTATTCTTTTGATAATACGTTTTGATGTTGATCATTAAAAAAATACATATTTTGCCACTTGTATGTATGCCCCCAACCTGGGGGGCATACATGCCAATCAAAACAATAGCAGTAAAGCAGTAAATGAAAACATTTTAACACTCATCTTTTCTCTAAAATATGAACCCTTGTTGTAAAAAAAAAACAAAGTTGTCCTTTAAAATTCACACGTGTTTCTACAAGCTCACAATGGATCTCATCACAAAAAGTTGCCAGCCTGTGGATCTGTCATTTTAGCTGTTTTTGATTTTTTTTTGGTGAGATTTGGCCATTTTTGAACATTTCACTTATAATGACATGCCCAAAACAGGTAACCAGGTTGAAAGGGGTTAAGTTTGTCCACACATCTGCAGGTATAATACATATTTAACTACAGGTAATACAAAGTATTACTAAGTGACTAAATAATAACTACATACTGTAAGATCAATTGGAACAAAATGTATATTTTCACATACAAGTTTTCCACTGAACAACGACAATATTTAGCATGTTACAATATTTTAATATTTGTAAATGTTCTAGGCTTTGCTAAAAGACCCCTTCGACACGCCACATTTTGACACTTGAAAATATTGTCTTTATATTTTGTGTCATAATACAAGATAGCAGTGAATTTGTAAACACTACCTGCCATCAAGCATTCATGGTGTTGGATAAAAATCCAATCATATGGATCTCAGGATCACATAGGAACGGAATGGCTCAAATATGGATCTTGGACTTCATGTGGCCATAGTCATCTATGACCAGTAAGACTCCATAATTGGGAGATAAGCGACAGTCACGTCGCATACACAAACTTTAGATCAGGAGGGAATATGGGAAATGGGACAGATCCATGTTGACATGACTTTAGAGATACTGTGTACAGCTTTGCATGATTTTACGGCAAAATCTGTAGGAGCAGTGTCCAAAAATATGTTTTGCAAAAATCGGCCTGATGGTGGCGCTAGAAGAGGGCCATGTGAGAAATCAGGGGCAGAGGTTGTGATTTGCCATCCAAGGAGTGTGTGCAAAGTATGGCATCGATGGGGCCAACGGTGGCGGAGATATGAGTAGGGGAAAAGGTGGAGAGACTGACTGACAGACAGACTGACTGACTCACAGAAAGCCGGTGGACGTTATGATAGTAACTGCATGGTCTCAACTATGGCCTGTGAGGCTGTGACATAAGTAATCTATGACTTCAGTCACCTATGACATATCCATGATGATGTATGACTCCAAATTTGGGCAACATTTAATCCAATCAGAGCCACATTGGCTTCGAATGTAAATTTAGAATAGCAAAAGCATATGTGAATACAATTAATGCATGCTGTGGCCGGCAGTGTGTACGCGACATAATGGTTCTGATTGGTTCAGTGGTTGAAAATGAAAATGTGGTTTTCTTCTGTTCTGTGCTCACCTTGAGCAGGTCTGTGCCAGTGGCCTGCTGGCTGGTAGCCTCCTGGGCTGACTCACTGTGAGGATGAACCATGTGGAACAGAGACACCAGGCTCACTGCATCCTGAAGCCTGGGGGACACATGGGTGTTTGTGAGGACAAAAGCAGGACAATAGCGCTAGGACTTACAGTATAGTGACATTACACTCATGTATTCTATGTAGTCTATATGAAAATGTCATATCACGATTATTGTGACAAAAGAAATCGCGATTTACGATATTATCGCGATAATCAAAATCCATTATCTTGGGGCGGAACATATGCCAAAAAATAGCAGATCTACAAGCTCACAACGTGTCGCGTGAGCTTGTAGATCGACTATTTTTTGGCAAAGGCATTTGATAGAGAGTATGTATAATATAGTACCTAATTCTATGTATTGGACACAGTGAAATTCTCTGTTAATTTAACTCCCAGTGTTGAACTTTAGTTACATTTGTACTGTACACTCTTCATAGTTACAAATGGATGAATGAATTAACATTGAAGATTTGAAGATGTATCAGCATAGCTATCTACAACATTGCTACACAACACAAACTCACAGATCTCTCTGCAGCATGTCTACAACGAGGCCATCCACCCTGCGTGCGTTGACCAGGTACCAGGCCATGCCCCCGAAGTGTCTGCTGGAGCGTAGCAGCTCATATCTGCCATGCTTATCCAGGTCTTCATAGGTGGATGCATGTACCTGAACACAAAGTGCACACACACATTTATTGGTACGATGCATAACACCGACTTCTGTTTAAGTTTCTCAAGACAGAATGTCGGGTCACAGTTTTCAAATGCTTCCACCTAACAGTCTGAACATTGAAATGGCTGTAAATAAAGCAGATGTCCCACCTCTCAACTACTTCAGTTAAATAAGTCCTACTGTAAATCAAATCAACTGCTGCTTAGCAGAATTTGGAATTAAAATGGTATATGGAATGGAAATTACAACACAAATTGCAATGACAGCTTCCTTTTACAAAGCACAGTGAGTACCTGGGTTACACTGTCTGATTCTGAGCCCAGGGAGGCGAGCAATGAAGCCAGATTTTTGGTGCAGTTGTCAAAATATAGGGAGAGAGAATCAGTGCCATCTTACCCTGATGTAGTCCGCAGAATCTGGCTCAAACTGGACCAGACAAAGGTCCAACACGTCTGTGTGACGCTCCTGGGAGAACACCAGCTGATGGAGTGAGAGAGCCATGGAGGGATGATGAAGGAAGAGGAGACATGAAAGAGATAATAATTAAGGCTGGGACTTTAACTGATTAATTGCGATTAATTAATTACAGAAAATTAACGCGATTAAAAAAATTAACCAAGAAGAGACAACAAACGCAAAGGGAGAAGTAGCCGATCAGAGCGCTTTGCTTGGCCCAGTGGATGAGAAATCTAGATTAGAAAAACTCACTTGTTGATTCACTCGTACAACAAAATGTGTTTTACTTGAAAAAAAATGCTTCTCAGGTCAAATATCGATGTGCGATTAAAATGCGATTAATTGCGATTAATTAATCACAGAGCCTGTAATTAATTAGATTAAAGTTTTTAATCGCATCCCAGCCCTAATAATAATTTTAAAAAAGGATTTAATTGCAAAACAATTGCTGATATATAAAAGGTCATAAACTGACGCAGCGAAAGTGTTCGGAGCTTGTAGATCGGCTATTTTCGCTACTATGTGCGACAAAGCAGGGCATTCGTTTACGAAATAAACATCACAAAAAGTTGAAATATGGTTTCTACCCGCACAACAGCTATTACTAGAGCACTGTACCACTGTATAGCATTCGGTTGCATGGAGGGATAAGGGCAGCATAGTTAATTAAATCAAACGTTCCCATCAGTTCACCTTGAGGTTCTCCTCCTTGAAGATGGCTGGCGCCGTCAGTTTGCGTCCCTCCTTAGGAAAGTAGACCTGGATGAGCCTGTCTCTCTCCTCCCATGTGGCCTTCCTCAGGGTCGAGCTGGGCTCCCGCACCACGATGAACCGCTCCTGAAGGGAGAACACGGCATGAATCTAGCTGGCTGTGTGGAGCCAGACCAACAAGACACTGGACATAAGACAGACAGTATATTTCCCTACCCTGTGTGGGATATTGTAAGAAATGTCAGTGAAGACATAATTGGCGGTGTCCATGTCCTCCAGGATGGGGTCCACAGACAGCACGTCATTGATCGGTTGCCTCTCAGGCAGGACAGGAGGCCTTCTCAGTAGCTTCTTCGCCTTTTCAGTCGCCTTCCTGGTCGCCTGGAAAAGACACCATAATATTGCTTAGGACAGGGGTCTTCAATGTTTTCAGGCCAAGGACCACTTAGTTGAGAGAGAGGTGAAGCAGGGACCCCCACAACCTTTTCGTAGATTCCATATGGTTTCATCGTTTGACAGCATGGATTCATGTCAATTTGTGTTTTCAGATATTTAACCACTTGAACCGTCAATAATTAATAAACTTGACCTTTCACTCAGTACTTAGCCTGCTCTTTTTCCCCTCTACACCAAACCTCTTTGCCAAAAATAGCCGATCTACAAACTCACAACGCCTTGTGAGCTTGTAGATCTGCTATTTTGGCTAAAGTTTTCAGGATATGAGGTTCAAGTGGTTAATATAAAAAAGGAGAAAAAAATGTTTCTATCACACAACGATTTGGAGGACCCCCTGTAGTAACTCTGAGGACCCCCTAGGGGTCCCGGACCCCCTGTTGAAGACCCCTGGCTTAGGATATTCAAATCACTCTGAAAATCTGTGTGTGTGTGTGTGTGTGTGTGTGTGTGTGTGTGTGTGTGTGTGTGTGTGAGTTAGAAAGAGAGATAGAGAGAGAGAAATCACACACACACAGGAAGTATATCAAAAATATTCTTAATGTGTGCACATTAGTATCCTAGATAAACAGTACGATACAGAGTGACACGGTACCTCTTCCAGTTGCGCATCAGTCATGAGCTTGTATGTGGGCGGCTTGAGCTCCTGCTTGATGGGTCGGAAGACTTTCTGCAGGTCTAGGCCCGTTATCCTGTCGAGTATGTCCTGCACTGCTGGGTCCAAGTACTGAGGCTTCACACATTCATCTGGGGGAGCTGGAGGACACATGCTAGTTGAATGGCTTGTGCAAGTGAAGCCATGTATACGTACAGTAGTATGACGGTACTCCTTGTAAGAAAACAAAACGGATCTACAAGCTTAGAGGGTCAAGATCTGCTGAGAAGCGACACCCTTGCATGACACATGACATACGATACATCTGTTACTGGAAGAGAGCTACAACAATATCCTCACATTATTGTTCACAAATCTACACAGACAAGAACATGATGCCTGGCTAGCCATAGAATGGCTGATATTATTATGGTCAATGCATTTTATCAAGCAGCATGAGCATTGCAATTTGTAGGCCAATAATTAATTGCTGCAACTTGAGGTCGGCTTGTCATCTAGATGACAAATATCATATCCATTTGAAAGTTCTGGCAGAAAAAATGTAAACATGTAAAACTTCCTTCAGTGAGCACAGCGTATATGGGGTACACAGATTGACATGTGCATTACGAGGTTTGTGTGAGCCTGCGAGGTAAGGTAAGGCAACACAACACAACACATGTCAATTTGTGGAGATAGCATATCATTTCTGCCGGAGAAACTTTGACATGATACAAGTACGACGACAAGAGCTTTCTGCAAGTTAAAATTATTGTGAGGACACAGTGAGATGGGGCAGACCTCTATTCAGAAACACCCCTTAGAAACATCCCTATTCAGAAATACCCATACTGAGGTTAGGGTTTAGGTGACACCTCCATTTAGAATAATGGAAGTCAATCTTCTGAATAGCAATGTTTCTGAATTCATGGGTTGCATTTGTAGTCCTAAACCGGCCATATCGAGGACCAACACAGGTGTTCAATTTGTCTGATTGGCATAGAACCAATATTCTCTGTTATTCAAAACACCTGTGTTGGTCCTCAAGATGGCTGGTGTAGGACTACAAATGCAACCCATGAATAGAGATGTCGTGTAACCCAGTGAGATACACATATTCATTTGTAACTCGTGGGAGGGCATAGGAGGGACAAAATGCATTGAGTGTCCTTCTATGACGTCTAATAGAATACATACATGTAGGTTCGAATATCAACTGTCAGTGGTCAGTGGAGCGTTGGATGCTAACACGGCACGCACCCTGCAAGGTCAGTCGTATGAATGAATTACACTTGGTTTAACATGCAGACAGCTCATAAACATACAACTTACATTGGTCGGCTGTCCCGCTACACAGCGTCCTCCTGCTGAGTCTGGCAACAACATGTGTGCTTTTATCGACATGTTTCACCCGAGAATAGCTTCTTAGTAAACACCGTGCTGCACCGAGCGCCGCCATGACTGTTACCTCACTGATCGTGTACGACCTTTCAACTTACAGCTGAATGATGGGACATGTAGTCAGTGCAGAGCCTTCAGTGTAGTCAATACAGCTAATAGTAGGGTCAGAGGTTTATAAATTATAACTACTAGCCCTTACCCGTTCAAAGATATGAGCTCCGAAATGATGTGCAGTGTGTGGATTATGGGATGTGCACTGTGCACACAGTATATGAGGGATGGAAAGTAACTTTAACTGGTGCTTGCATGCTAATATGTAGGAGCATCAATGTAAGAAATACCCGTTCCATTTAACGGCTACAGAGATACTGTGTACCGATCTGCATGATTTTGGACATCTAAAAGGACATCAGGTGTCTCCATATATGGACATAAAGCCAAAGGGGACAAGGACTGACAGATCTCCGGTCAGAAAGAGAAACGATGGGGCAACTTGGCCACCAGATGACGCTATCATACCAAATATAATGGTACCTTATTAGTGCCCCCTACAGTTGCCTTCATTTCAAATATTATTTTGTCCATTCTTAAGTGTCCAGACTGTCCACATCTTTGTAGATATTTTTTGCATTAAAGTTGTTTTGTTTCTTTTCTATCCTTGAGCTGTGACTCAGTGGCTTTGTGCTGGTTCATTGTCATCACGGCCTGTTCTTGGATTGTCTGATTACAAGGAAAGCTGTCTGGAGGTTAGGAATGTTGTCAATACCACAGTTCACGTCTAACCCCTTAATGCACTTTCACACAGATGTAAACCTGTGCAGTGCTAAAGGTTAATTTGTACACAGATGCATTGAACATAGTAATTATTTTTAGTGAGATTGTAGCCTACTTGTTCAGTAACAATCAAAGTGTAGCCTACTTTTCCATTAGAGAAAACTATCCATTAATGTTAAATGAGCAAATATAAGAAATAACTAAATGTTGTTAAGCTGTATGTTTGCTTGTTTTTTTGTTAAAGAAGTTAGAGAAGCAGTGTGTACTGTACCTGTAGCCGTAGGCCTACATCTTGGGGTCTTGGTCTCCCGGGCAACCTATTTATGAATGTTTGTGTTTTTGTTCATAAGAATTATATCATCTGCATCAGTTCTCTTGTTTAAACCATATGTATGTATAGACCTATTATGGTACATGGTATATGGCAAAAATAGTACAATTAGCCTATTTAGATGTATCGATGTTATCAGCCAAGTAAAAACCTGTTAAACTACAACTAAAAAGTGATAATAATGGAGTTTACTTATTTTATGTATTTATTATGATGAAAATGTGTTAATATCTGTATATTAATTTTTATGATTAATCATTCGTTTACTTCCAAAGTACAGCACAAATCTGAGTGCTATACTCACAACCTTTTCAGTTTGGTTGTGGTTTAGGACCTGTATTGCATTATCAGACCTCCTCTTTGTCCTTGCTCTCCTGTCTCTCTAACTGTCCTCTCTGGGGGAAAGAAAAGATAAATGGAAGAAAAATTATCTTTAAAGAAAAAGAAGACATAAATGTACATTTACAGCACTACACAGTCTCTAGACACTGCATGAGTAAATTCATGCAAATAATTGTTTAAGAAGAAAATGACAAAGCACAAAATCATTTGTTCTAATTCTATATTCATTCAGTTACATGGCTCTTTTTTCAGTATAGTTGTCTGTACCTAACAATTTAATTGAATAATTCCCTTTAACTTGAATTAATAATTCATGAATTGTGTATTGTCACAAACAGGCAACTGCGCTGTCCCTTTGATGAGACCTTAGATCATCCCCAGCTGCTTGTCCATCTTGGCCATCAGAGGGCCAGTGGTTCCCATATCAAGGATCCCAAATAGATACGCATTATGCTGCATTTGGAAAGATTTTGTGCCAGGGACCCCATAGGCCATAAGAGAAGATGTTTGTTGTTAGATAAAGATTTAGTACAGAATTCTACATCTGTCTATATTGCAGTTGTAGAATGAAACCATATTGTATAGTATAGGCCTATTCACATGTCGCTAAGTGACATATTGTGAGCTTAATTAGACCAGCTATTTTGTTGAATGGTCTTGTTTCCTAACAAAAGCAAATGATTTTGAACAATTCTAAAAGATGTTTGCATCATGACGCATCACATCATGTTTTCCAGTTGAAAATAATTAATTTCAGTGAGCGACGTGTTCGTAAAAACAAAGCATAAATTAGAGTATAGTCCCCCCTCCCCATCAAATCCCCAAGCAACAGAGCCCCCACCACACCACCCCAGAGAGTGCATCATTAATAAAAGCTCATGTGCCACATATAAACCCTTCCTCCAGGATCTGGTTTCCTGCACTAGGTTCCCCCCTGGCTCCCCGCTAATCTGCAGGAGGATTTAGATATTAGGCAGACAGATGGAGGTGTGGCCCGGGCCAGTAATGAGGTGCGCAGTGGCATCGGGGGCCCAGGGGCCAGACACTGTCGGAATGATGTGTGGATTGAGCTGTAAGAGACCCCGGCACAACCAGATGTACACAGCTGTCTCCCTGCTGACAGAACCTAATCCTCCCAGACCAACTGAGTGCCCGGCAGAGAGAGAGAGAGAGAGAGAGAGAGAGAGAGAGAGAGAGAGAGAGAGAGAGAGAGAGAGAGAGAGAGAGAGAGAGAGAGAGAGAGAGAGAGGGAGAGAGAGAGAGAGAGAGGGAGGGGGGGGGGGGTGCAGGGGGAGTCTGTATATCTGTGTACTTACTTACATGACTATGAGGATCATTGTTAAACAAATCCATATCTCCTTATTAATTCTCTTAGAAGAAGTGGTAAAGCGACAACATGAATGCCAGCATTGCAATTCTGGGTATGTCAAAATAGGTGAAAGTTCAGTAAAAATAGGCAAACATTCTGCAAAAATATGTATAATATTATTATTAGTAGTAGTAGTATTACTATTATTATTATTATTGTCATTATATTACAGTATATTACTTATCAGAGAGAGCTTGACAGAACTTTTAAATTAGTTTGGATGTCTTTGAAATTCAGCCGTAACTCTCAATGAATGATGTGAGTCCACTGCCGCGGCTTTGCAGAGGCATGTTTTTCATGGGAATCACAGCAGCATGATTAGTTATGATCCAATCCAGTGCAAATATCCTTGTTATCTCTCTCTCTCTCTCTCTCTCTCTCTCTCTCTCTCTCTCTCTCTCTCTCTCTCTCTCTCTCTCTCTCTCTCTCTCTCATGCACACTCGTTTTGCATGAAATACAGAGGCTGCAGACTTCAATTGGAAGTCACTCTGAAGTGTCACTTGGATTCCACTCCGAGTATGAAATGTGAAATGCCTGCTGTTGAATTGGAATTTCCGTTCACCTCCTGAACTGAGATTGAATTGACCCTGAACTGGAGCTCTTACAGTGGATCCACATGGACACACACACACGCACGCACGCACGCACGCACGTAGCACTCACACAGACACACACATGCACGTATGCCAATACGCACACACCATAACCAAAAGCAACACACAATTCCCTTTCTCCTCCAGCGACAGTGGATAGGTTGAGGGTAAGAGTGTGTGTCAGCGTGACTGGGAGCAGCAGGAAGCTGAGAGGTGAAACCTGAGCGGTGAAGAAGGACTGGGAGGGTGGAGGTGGTGGAGGGGGGGCTAGAGGGGGGGGTGGAGGGTGTAGGTGGTGTAGGGGGGCTAGAGGGTGGAGGGGGGTTGGAGGGTGCGAGGGGTACTAGAGGGGGGTGGTGCAGGTGGAGGTGAGTGGGGCATTGGTGGTTTAGGGCAGTGGTTCTCAACCTTTTCAGACCGTGACCCCCAAAATACTGTAATCATATTCTAACTGGGGACCCCCCCACCCTGACGAGCACTAAGAGTTGAGAAATTACATTTTGTATATCACGGTTCTATTGTGAAAATAGCAGATCTACGTGGTCACAATGCCTCGCATTGCGGTATTAAAAAGTCCTTAAATTGTCACTTTAGAAATGTGTCATAAACCCTCTATATCTATAAACTTAAACGTTATGTTGGTTTGCTTACTGTTGAGTGAGAAAACAATGTTGTACATTAAAACATTTGAATTACAAAAAAAAGAAAAAGAAAGTAAATCATTTGGAGACCCCCCTGGGGGTCCCGACCCACAGGTTGAGAACCACTGGTTTAGGGTTAGGGGGTTGTAGTGGGGACACTAGGGGTATAGGGGGTGGGTGGAGGTGGATGTGGGGGTATGGTGGGGACACTAGGGGTATGGGGGGTGGGTGGAGGTGGGCACTCGTGGAGCAACTCGGCACATGTTTATTTAGCTTTCTGCACAGTGGACGGAGAGCAGGTTCAGGCCAGGGTGAAGCGGAAAGGTGTGTGTGTGTGTGTGTGTGTGTGTGTGTGTGTGTGTGTATGTGTGTGTGTGTGTGTGTGTGTGTGTGTGTGTGTGCGTGTGCGTGCGTGCGCGAGTGTGTGCGATTGCGTCTGTTTTTCTGTGCGAATGCATGCGTGTGTTAGAGAGAGTGAAATAGAGAGCAAGTAGGGAGAAAGAAGGTAGAGAGAGACCTATGAAAGAGAAAGTGAGAGATTTCTGAATGTCAGATACACTGCTAAAAAATAAAGGAGGTCTTAAGTTTCTTAACTTACTGTATGGTATATCATTTTATTAAGTGCAAAGTTTTAGTCAACTGAACATCGAAAAGTCCTGCTTGCTTAAAAGTTGTGCCCAAAATAGGAACGCCATGTTGAAAGAGGTTAATCACAGTAATTAGTTGACCCCCAGGACTCTATCTATACTTAGCCTTTTTTCATATCATTATAGACAAAAAAATAGATATATATTTTTAACATTTTTGACATTTTATCAAATGGAAAATGTAAATAAAATAGAATATTCCTTTCTTTTTAACATTAGCTATTCCTCATCTACTGTTCGCACATATCCTGTTAAAGCAGTGTGTAGAAGTACTTTATCGATAAAGATACGTGCAGTTGTGCACTGCTAACACTCATCAATGACAAAGATATGTGCAGTTGTGCACTGCTAACACTCATCAATGACTTACATGAACGTTAGATAACATTTGTTTAGGTTTTATATAAAGTGTTTTTTACTGAATATGTGCTTGGTCTATGCCTAACTCTAACCCTAACCCTAACCTCAGTAACCCTATCTAAATTCGGACTAATGAACCTTCGGACAAATGAACCTTCAGACTTATGGGCAGTCCCCCTTGGTCTACCTATACATTCTTTTTCTTAGATTAGTACCTCTATGCGTTTGATTTATTGATGTTGACGTATTGATGTATTACCTTGCTTATTGTAAGTAAGTTTCTCTGGATTAAGAGTGTCTGCTAAATGCCTAAATTATAGAGATGTTACCGATCAATCGGCAATGGATCGGATCGGGCCGATCAAAGCATGATCGGCGATAATCGGTGGTTTAGATCAAAAGGTAAATTCACCGATCCAATCGGATCGTTGCATCTGATCAACCAACCGTTCAGTATGCCCACTTGAGGCCATTTTGGGGTATTGATTTCCACAGTGCTGAAGGAATAATTAGTTACTGCTATGATAATAAATACATAGTAATGCTGGTAAATAACTATAAGGCAAATATATAAATGAATTCATGAGTGAATGAATGAAATAAAGTTAAAACATTAACATTTAGAAAATATAAATAATAACTTGATCGGATCGGTGATTGATCGGGATCGGGTGATCAAACTTTTGTGATCGGTGCTCGGTGATCGGTTCCAAGAAACCTGATCGGACCATCCCTACTAAATTATAAATTGTAAATTGACTGTACAGAAATACATTGTCTCCTACCAAACAGATCAGTACAGTACAGTTGATCCTGAATGTTAGTTTAACTCTGTGTACAAATTATACATTTTTACTAAATGTTAAATACATCAGCTCTCCCCATCTCTCCAGCAGCTCAAATACAAAATGCATTTTCAGGACAGAATACCAATTCAATCCAATCAGGAGAAAGAAAGCAAATCAGGACACAAGATAAACACCTAAAATTGGAAGTATAAAAAGAAAAAAAAAGTAAAGCCCTGCTTCACCGCAAAAGACTGTCTGTCGCACAGAACCGGTGAAAATAGCAGATCACACAACACCTCGCGGTGCAAGGCGTTGTGTGCTTGAAGATCGTCTATTTTCTCCGTTTTAAATCATTATTTTTAAAACGATAAATACAAAACAAGCTTTAACCTCTTTAACAAGAACATTTTAGTTTGAACCAAACAAACACCTCGTAAAAAGAGGAGTTTGAGATGCCGTAGAAGCTTTGGAAGTGTGTGTGTGCGCGGTGCGCGCGCATGGGCCGTTGCACCTGTGTGAGGGGTTGTGGCTTGGGAGTGGACCCTCAAGGCCATGTGAGTTAACCCCCCCGCCCACCCTGCTTTGAACACAGAGGAGTGAGAACAGCGGAGAAGTCAGCAACGAGCTGGGGAGACATGCGAGAGAGATATGAGAGCTAGATGATGGGAGGATGTAGAGTTCACAGTGACATGAGCTCCAAGGACCTCTGCAAAGAAGTGTGTGTGTGTGTGTGTGTGTGCGTGCGTGCGTGCGTGCGTGCGTGCGTGCGTGCGTGCGTGCGTGCGTGCGTGTGCGTGCGTGCGTGCATGCGTTCTTACGTGTGTACTTGTACTTTATTACCATACTTGTGGGGACCAAATGTCCCCATGACAGGGGTCATCAATATGTCCATATATGGACAAATCATGTTGTTCTTATTATGTTCATGTAATGGACGATCGGCATTGACTGTACTGATACGACCCAATTATTGTATTCCCAAACATGGAATAGCTTTGGACCATGCTGCATTGATGCCTGTATACTGCCAGAATACAGTGACTGACTTCTAGGTTAAAAATGTGTAGCACATTATGGACACTATGGACACTATTAGGAGCTCTGCTAGTATTCATTCAGGGCTAGGTCTATATGTTTCTGGTAATAATACTGATTTATATATTTGTGGCAAAAGAATATTTTGAAGAAAAAAGCAGACAAGATGATGACCCAAAAGTATAGTAGAATTTGAGAGACAAGGCATTTTTGTGAGGACAGTTTTTCCGGGTCCTCACAACATAATGTTTTAAAAAAAGGATTTTAGTGTTAGGATCAATTATGAAAATATTCAGTTGGGGGTTAGGGTTAGTATTAGGCTCTTAGCGTGTGTGTGTGTGTGTGTGTGTGTGTGTGTGTGTGTGTGTGTGTGTGTGTGTGTGTGTGTGTGTGTGTGTGTGTGTGTGTGTGTGTGTGTGTGTGTGTGTGTGTGTGTGTGTGTGTGTGTGTGTGTGTGTGTGTGCGTGCGTGTCTGCAGAGAGAGAAAGCATTAGACAGAGTGAAAGTTGAAGTGAGAGCAGTGTGAGAGTTGATGTGCTAGAGTTCACCTGGGTACTAGTGACCTCCAATGACCTTTCCCCATCTGTTTATGTTCACTGATTCCTACCTCTCCAGCCTGCATGCATACCATGCTCACGTACACACATGTGCGTGGACATATACACGCACAGTACATACGCACGCACACACACGCACAGTATGCACGCGTGCACGCGCGCACGCACACACACGCATGCATGCATGCATGCAACTATTATAAACACTCAGATCAAGCAATATAATCAATATCGTCATAAATCTTAAAGCTTAGGATTGAATTTTATTTGAACTAAGGACATAACACTTTCATTGTGGGTATTTAATAGTTGCTGTGTGCCAGCATGTATCAAAGCAATAAGCCACATGCGGCCATAGTGTACAGTGATTTTCTAACAGATAAGCAGTAATGTTTGCCTTAAACCCTTTGCCTTGCTGTAATGAAATGGTTACCAAATATTGCAACATGCTAATCATAGACATAAAAACAAATTGTTACAGCAATTTCATTACAAGAATATATTTTTTTACAATCCTGTAGTCCAGTTGCTATGCAGTGTTTACATCCAGACTAATCTGGACTAATCAAGACAGATCCTCCAATATACATTTATTTTAGCTTTCTTTATAATATCTTTACCAAATGGGTTCCCAGATTGCATCCAGACAGACACCCCTGTTACTTCACTGAAAGGTCCTGAATATTATACACAACCTATTAAACTATCCATGTTTTGTAAATGTGAAATGAATCAATATTGAGCAACAGCTTTGCCTAAAATGTTATCCGAGACTGTTTTAGTTTAACAAACATTGTGTAGCAATTTGTTTGGCGCAGACAGACTGTGATCAGTATATCTACTGATCACAGTTCACATGTGTGTTTATTGTAGCGAGATTATTTTACATTTTTCTTGACATCAATATCGGCAATTATGCTAATGCAGCCAATGTGTCCCAATGTTTTACCACTTTCAGCCTGGCATCCCTATTCTATAATATACTAATAAATACAAATATCTATATCTTCTCAAACAGAAAAAATAATCTAGGTTTTTCAAATTGATTTCAAGATTGTACAACATTTCTTTCAAAACATCTGTAATCAGTGGTCTAGGACTCTTCAGGAACGGCTTCAGATAAAAAGAAATCTGGCATCGGTTGGGCTGCAGTTTATGCATTTTACAATGCTGTGGGTCAAATCAAATCATAAGCAGTAAAATCTAAATGATAATTTGTAGAAATCCACCTCTGGTTGGCGTCGTTATGAAGATGCCATTGCGAATTAACTACACTACAGTATAAAGGGTACAACAATTAATCAAACTAATTGTTAATAAAATATAATCAATTTGATTACATAATACATTTGTTGAGATCCGATTTAGTCCCTCATTTTTTATTTTTTGTAATGTTCACATTTATTCGTTGACATAAAAAAATGTGCTCCTCTATTATTTGAGGATCAAAATCAATAGAATAATATCTAAGAAACGAATCGATTGCTGCCCTGATTAACAATACAAAATGGAACTATTTTCATTCTCATCAGTTAGTGAGTGAAGTTGCACATGTACACTTGAATTCTTTATTTGAGTACACACACACACGCACGCACGCACGCACGCACGCACGCACGCACACACACACACACACACACACACACACACACACACACACACACACACACACACACAAACACATACGCTCGCGCACACAGGCACACATATGTTTTCAGTACACGACACCGCTACACAACTATAACCACTAAACCTCACCGCTAAGAGACTAATCTTAACCCCAATCTGAATCGCACGCACGCACGCGCATACTCACACACGCACGCACGCACACAAACCCCACTTTAGCCTCACCTCCCATCCCCTCCGCTCCGCACCTTGTGCTGAAAGCCCACACCGAGCAGCACCTCCTCTTCTATCAGTGCTGCATTTGTTTCCAACTAGAGCGCAGGCCGGCTAGGTTTACATGCAACGCGAGAGGCGGCGAGCGCACGCCTGCAGCCTCTCTCTCACCTTGTTATTTCATGCTGTTTCTATCATTTAAACTCCGGGGGAGGCGCGCACTGGGGCGTGTGGAGGGGAAGGGGGTGACAGGGGGAGCGTGGCTCCGATAAGGTAGCTAATACCTTGGTTTGCAAAGGGTCAGAGGTGGGCTCCAGCTAACTGGGTGGTGATGGATGAGAGGTGGTGGTGGGTCGTTGGCTGCCTGGCTGGCTGGTATGAGGGAGGTATAGGTGGTCAGGGGTGTCGCACCAAATTCTGGGCCCTGGGTACAAGGATTCACTGCGGGCCCCCCATGAATGTTCTTCATAAGGGGACCATTTAGACTGGGAACGCATTATTACGCATTATTTTGTGCTTTAACTATTGAAAAATAGCAGATATACAAGCTCACACGCGAGCTTGTAGATCAGCTATTTTTGAAAAATATTGGAAATTTGTGCAAGTCTTTGAATATTTCAAATCATTCCTATGTTTCTATGTCAGTTGTGCTCAAAACTTTTCATGTGAAGGACCTCCAAAATTATATGTATTTGGCCACGGAACTCCATGACAAATTTTCGCTTAAAAAATACATGTATTCAAAGATTTGCACACATTTTCACGACTTTTCAAAAACAGCAGATCAATCAATCAATAGCTAAAGTATAAAATAATTAAGGCCCCTCCACCTTGGGCCCTAGTAACTCAGTCCCACCTAATCCCTAATGTTCATTTGACTATGACAGTGCTGACAATAGAATCAAAAACACTCCACTTTGGAATTTTGATCACTTAAACCACATATTTTGTCGACCTGTGTCCCACAGGCCTCTATTCTTAGTCCTCTCAGTTTTTCCTCTACAGCAAAATGCTCATCACGGAAAATAGCTGATCAAGCTCTGCGACAATATAACACGTCCAGAATAGGGATGCTAGAGTTATTAAACCAAGGCTAACTGGCTTTGTGTGTAGGTCCCTGTATGTCCGTATGCAGTACAAGATAGTTATGTGCAGTACGAGACTAATGTCACACGAGACTAACGTCATAGAAAGAACGCACCACAGCTGATATCACGGACAGAACGTCCCATTCAAGGAGATATACACGTGACGTGTGTCGTGTTAGGTGCGATTTTTTAACAGGTGGCGACAATGTGTGGCGGTTTCT
>NC_137817.1:14208029-14260529 GCF_963921795.1 Nannobrachium achirus
TTCCGAACACACATTTTATTTTGGAATTTAGTTATCGTTTTTCCAACATCCCTTTTCCAAGAATATGTTGATATCAACTACAGTACAATACAGTAGCTCTGTCAAGAAATCTTATCTGATCTGAATGTCAATATAAAAGCACTATAACAACTAGCTATCTTGTATTTCCAGAGATACATACGTCCATATCTCACAAAGTTATCATTCTATTTGGTGGAAAGGCATTTTGGAGACACATTGGACTGTATATAAGGATGGTGTCTTTCACCATATTTTCACTCTCTGAGTCTAACAGCAAAGTTAACAACCATGAAGTGGCTTGTTGTCCTCTGTGCCCTGGTGGCTCTCTCTGAATGTCTCCACAGGTAAGAACCACTTGGCTGAGCGAAGCAATCTCTACACCTCTATTGTATGTATGAATGATGGAAAATTAAAGAGCTTTTACTTGTCACTCACTCTTATACAAGTGTGCACAATGAAAATGTGTTGGGGTGAACAATATACAACAAGATGCTTTGACTGGGAATAATACAGGTAAAAACAAGAAAAACACTTTAACAGCAATAAAGAGGGTATGTACAGAATATGATGAGAGGATACATTATTAATCTTCTTATCCAGAATAGTAAGCCTATACATACTGTTACAGTAGTGCAAAGTACAGTAATTTAATTATTGTAAGCTTGATAGTCCAAATCTTGCAATCGTGTCCCGGTTTAAATGATAAGCCATTTTGTTTTAACTTGTCAAGGCTAACTATTCATACTAAGCAAGTCTAAAAGTAGGTTGCTGTTTCCTTCCTATCGTGAATATTTTATGAATGGATGAAAACCAATTATAACATCTTCAATGCAATATTAGTGCTTTTCAGTAGATGAGTGCACAATGTCATTATTACTCTTCTTTTCTCACTGTGTGTAATGTATAGGATGCCTCTGATCAAGAAGAAACATCAACGGAAGTCTCCACATGAGTACCTGAAGAAATACAACCTCGATGCTGAGTTCCAAGCAATTGCACCCTTGACCAATGATTATGAAGTAAGTCCAGGCCAGCAGGATGTCCATCTTTGACATAATGTACACTAAAAACTGTTAAATATAACAGATAAAAATAACAGATTGGCCGTACGAACAGGAATGAAACAGGCTTTACTTCGTCTCATTATCTCTCATTATAGAAACAGGAGACACTTTAATCGCCTTAATCCTCATGAGTGTTCATATAAATTAATGTTCTATTTTATTTTACATTTCTGTTACTCAGTGGTGGAAAGTAATTAAGTACATTTAGCCAAGTGCTGTGCTTCAGTAACATTTTGAAGTACTTTAATTTGCTTCCTTTTTTATACTTTATACTTCTACTCCACTACATGTATAAGTTAAATATTGTACTTTTTACTCCACCACAATAATTTGAAAACCTTTGCCAATTTGCAAATTTATATTATTACAAAAAATACATTAAGGCCTACTGTATACTTAGACTATTCAAAAGCTGAAGTATTGCAAACACAATGCAACATGTTTTGAGCTTGTAGGTAATACACCATTTGTAGCATAATGAGTAGGCTACTTTTACATTTTGTACTTTATGTATGATAATAATTGTAAGTATTTCTACATTAAGGTTTGCTACTTTTGTAAAAAAAAAAATCAAACCTCGGTTCGAAGTGGAGCGGTGAATCTGAGCAGCTATACCCTGTGTTCTAGATCTATGTTTTTGATTCTGTGTTCTAGATCTATGTTTTTACATACTATGTGTTCTAGATCTATGTTTTTGATTCTATATGTTCTAGATCTATGTTTTTGATTCTGTGTTCTAGGTCTATGTTTTTACATACTATGTGTTCTAGATCTGTTTTTGATTCTATATGTTCTAGATCTATGTTTTTGATTATGTGTTCTAGATCTATGTTTTTGATTCTGTGTTCTAGATCTCTGTTTTTGATTCTGTGTTCTAGATCTATGTTTTTGATTCTATATGTTCTAGATCTATGTTTTTGATTCTGTGTTCTAGGTGCGTGTGTGTGCGTGTGTGTCTGTCTGTGTGTGTGTGTGTGTGTGTGTGTGTGTGTGTGTGTGTGTGTGTGTGTGTGTGTGTGTGTGTGTGTGTGTGTTCCGTGCGCCTGTGAGTGAGTGGTGAGTGTGCCTGGCCTGCACAAAACAGCGCCCCTCCTTTAACTAGTGTGTTGTGTGTGGCCACTCAAGGTATTGCCAGGCTACGGACACGGCCAGCCACCCAGCCACCCAGCCACCCACCCACATACCCACGGACATACCTGTCTATTGGGAGCGCTTTCACCGCTCCAAAAAATAAAAAATCTGAGCACCTTCTTCTTCCACCTGTTACAATACCTCATCTATTGCTGTCGGGGGCGTCACACCAAATTCTGGGCCCTGGGTACAAGAATTCACTGCGGCCCCCCCATGAATGTTAGCAGATATACAAGCTCACAGCGCTGCGAGCTTGTATATCTGCTATTTTTGAAAAATCGTGAAAATGTGTGCAAGAAACCTATGTCAAGGACCCCCAAGATGATATGTATTTGGCCACGGACCCCGATCTCAAAATATTTAGTTCCAGGGACCCCCAGAAGCAAAATTTTAGTTAGAAATGTTCGCTTAAAAATTATATTCAAAGATTTTCACACATTTTCACAACTTTTCAAAAATAGCAGATCTACAAGCTCGCAGCGTGGCACTCGGTGCCGCGCTGTGAGCTTGTATATCTGCTATTTTTCAATAGATAAAGTTATTAGGGCCCCTCCACCTTGGGCCCCAGTAACTCAGTCCCACTTTCCTACCCCTTGTGACGCCCCTGATTGCTGTGTGTCTTCTCCAGATGCTCTATTATGGGGTGATCTCCATTGGCACTCCTCCCCAGTCATTCACTGTTCAAATTGACACCGGCTCTTCCAACCTCTGGGTGTCCTCTGTCTACTGCACCGCCTGTCGTGAGTACTGTGAACTAAAATAAAAACACTGAGAGGCAATTCCTTGCAAGGGACAGTATGGACAGTCAGGGGTGTCAATCTGTCACAAAAATAGGTCTGATTTACTTAGTCCAATTTCCTGTTATGTGCACGCACCTAAAAAAACACATACAATATGTTTTTCAGAGGGCCACCAGAAATTCAACCCACAGCAGTCTTCCACCTTCCAGTGGGGCAGCGAGGCTCTGTCCATTACATATGGGTCAGGCTACATGACCGGATATCTGGGCATTGACACTGTTGAGGTAATTGAAAGCAGCCAGGACCATCACCTGGCAAATTTGACAATTATCTGCATATTGTGCCTCACCACCATAAGTAGGAACGTTTATTAAACCTTTATAACGTTTATTACTTTGGTTTCCAGATTGGTGGGATTACAGTCACCCAGCAGACATTTGGAGTCGCCAAGACGGAGGATAACGAGGAGTCCACAGACGGTCTCCTGGGAATGGCCTTCCAGGCCCTTGCCTCTGACAATGTGGAGCCTGTCTTTTTCAATATGATTCAGCAGAACCTGGTGTCACAGCAAATGTTCTCTCTCTACCTGACCGGGTACTGCAATAGTATGGAATAGTGCAGGGGTCTTCAACAGGAGGTCCTCCAAATCTTTGTGATAAGAACTATTTTTTTCTACACTAACCACATGAACCCTAGTATCCCTATTCTTTGTGGAACATTAGCCAAGAACATTATAACACCTCGCAGTGCGAGGCGTTGTGAGCTTGTAGATCTGCTATTCTTGGAAAAGAGGTTTGGTGTAGAGTGAATAGAAAAGCAGACTAGTTGTTCAATGTCTAAAAATAAAACAAACACTGATGACATTGCTGTCAAACAAGTCTAAGCTGTAGAAATCTATGAAAATGTTGAATCTGCAACAATCTTTTATACAATACGTAGTGGGGGTCCCTGCTTTATCTCTCTCTCAACTAAGGGGTCCTTGGCCTGAAAACGTTGAAGACCCCTGGAATAGTGTTTGTACTGTGTGTTTTTCTGTACAATTACAGTATGTATAGTACATGTAGGCTACATGTATATGTACTGTATATTTAAATCAAATGTAATTTCCTTTGATACTAAAATATTTGTCTTCCCTGCTCCCATTAGCAACGACCAGCAGGGCAGTGAGTTGGTGCTTGGTGGTTATGATCAGAACCACTTCACCGGACAAATCGTTTGGATCCCCTTGACTTCTGCGACCTGGTATGAGATCCAGATGGACAGGTAAAAACACATTCCACTCTACTGACACTATTCAACTTTTAAAGGTTGACAGCAGCAAAACCTTGCCTACACACAGGACACTCCCATTAATTCTGCTTCTGCTGTTGCTCTCAACAGTGTTACCATCAATGGACAGACTGTGGCCTGTTCTGGTGGCTGCAGTGCTATCCTTGACTCTGGCACTTCTCTCATTATGGGCCCCACCAACGACATTAACAACATCAATTCTTGGGTTGGAGCCAGCGGCAGCCAAGTGAGTTACTGTACATACATTTTGTTCTGATGTCTTTTTTATTTTCCCAATTTAGTATACGCAGAAGTGATCAAAATGACCACCTGAAGACCTCCTATAAGCTCATATTAATTATGCTGGGTAGGAATGGTGTGATTTTATGTGAAAATGCTCATTTCGATCTCCTCACAAATGCTCATGTCTATCTACTCACTCTGCATCTTATTGGTGGAATGTGGACAGTACTTGCCTAACAAATTACCGTACATCATTGATGGAGATTCTAAGCTAATAGAAACTACAGCTTTTCTCTTCCCAAAAGGTTGGAAAATATACATATAGCATACAAAAAAAGCAAATAAATAAATAAAGAAAGAAAACATCTTTTCAATCCCTCCTATTCCGATGATGCCACTGATTGAATGTTTTTAACTGTCCAAGCCCTCCTCTAAGACATAGTCCAAGCAAACAGAAATGGTGCCATCTTGTAATAAGCATTAGTGAGGACCAATTCTATGAAGAAAAAGTGGTCCTTTAAGCTACTATAGTGTGTATATGTATACTGCATAGTACTGTGTTCTATTCGTCTGTCATTCAATGTTATATGAGATACTTTAATGGTTTCCTGTGGAAATAAGCTTAGTCTTTTCTAGGATCTCCTTTTAGTAGACCTTGCACCAGTGAACTGTACCGTCATGAAACTGTACCTTTTTCTATGCAAACTTCTAATAAAGTCTTCAATCAATCAATCAATATAGTGTGAAATGAGCAGTGCTAGTTATGTATTAATTTCATTAAGCGTCCCGTGAAGCTTGGCCAGTGTGACCCTGGCCATACAAACAGACACCAATTGACAAATCTGGCTTTGTCAAGACAATTAAGCCAAATGTAGGAGCCGCTCAACAAGTACCAACACTGTTTAAACGCATAACATTCTTCATACAGGGCACAGTGAGCTGCCAGACCCAGAACATGCCTGATGTGACCTTCACTCTCAACGGAAACTCCTTTACCCTTCCTGCCTCTGCTTATGTTATGCAGGTCAGTCTACACAGTCTAATCTATACTGATAATAACATTAGAACTATGAAAAATACTTGTGAGTTGAATACACGTTCTCCTCTCTCTCCAGTGGGGCTCTGGTTGCAGCACTGGATTTGGCGCCATGGGCAGCGGTGGTGGTGGCTCTGACAACCCCTGGATCCTGGGCGATGTCTTCATGAGGCAGTACTATTCCGTCTTTGATGTCGGTGCGAAGTACGTTGGACTGGCCCCAGCTGTGTAATCAAACCAAGCAACCCAATGGATTAGCAGTAATACCATGACTTACTGTATCGGGACTGTATAGCCCAAGATTCATGTATGGTTGTAAAGTACTTGCACAAATGGGAAACTAGTTGTAATAGTAAATGTCTGTACATTATATCTAATTTTAAATAAAATATATTGTAGCACAAAAGGTCTATCTATCTATCTGTCTATGAATGCACAGAATCTGTATCTCTGTCTGTGTCCCCCAACGCCTCCTCCACAACATCAATATGACGACTAAAGTATCATTCTAACACTTTCCTTTCAACAACAAAGAGAAGAAAAATGTGTAAATGGTAAAAATAGTAAAAAGATTCACGGAAACTGGGGGCAGAAATTCTCCTCTGCCTACAAAATGATGTCATACTTAACAGCCCCTATATATATATATATATATATATATATATATATATATATATATAAAAGTACGTTAACAATCCAAACTTCTACTGTGGCAGAGTATTTCCACATTGATTGCAGTATTGATATTTGTACTTATGTAAAGGAATTGCCTACTTTTCCCCACAACTGTTCATTTAGAAAGGAACGGCTCCTTACTGCGAACCGGATCCCATCGTTCATTTCAAAGAGCCGTTCAAAAGACTCGATTCGTTCTCGAACGTCCCATCTCTAAACGGGAGCCAGAGAGAAAAGACTCTGCAGCTGTAGATCGGCTATCATTCTTTGTGTTATGCCACCAAATGTTTATTATACAGAGAGAATCATACACGTGTTGGACAATAAAAACATTGACAGCCAGGGGGAAAAAAATCCATGAAGGACACGGAATGCAATCGTTCACTCGCCGTTGGAAAATTGACTTATTAGACTATTCTGGATGTGTGGCTAACGGCTAACGCTAACGTTAGCTAGCGCTAGCTGCAGGCTAACGCAGGCATGTTATACACAATTACTCATGGAATAAAACGGCGACCCAACTCTATGTTTGCTCTTCTACAAGCTCACAACGCGAGGAGGTTAAGTCTGTCAGAACCGTCAGATTATCTTCTGACTGAAGTTACACAAACACTGATTATGCTACATTTAGCACTGTTAGCCCGACCAATTTAGATAGGGCACGACACGAGTCACGGTGTTGCGCACGTAATAAATTCACTTCAACCTCGAGTTGAGCAGTTAAACCTATTTGCTACGTACGTCTACAAAAACTTTCATATTTCAAAGATAAAGTGCTTACTGAAGTCTCACAGATGTCACAGTATGGTACGCTCAAGCAGAATTACCCGTATCTTTCGTATTGTTTAATAAACAGCATTTTAATCCGATCAGACGTCATTTTCTGTTGTTTTTCAGCCATGCGACCCCATCGGTTGCGAGGTGTACTGCACTTAGATACATTAATACCTTTTTAGGGAAACGACGACCGATCGGATTAACACATATGGTGCCAACCCCGAGTTTCCCGAGTTTGTATTGGTACTAGTGCTGTGCCAACCCCGAGTTTCCCGAGTTTGGGCCGTTTTTTCAAAAAAAAAAAAACTTTTTTTCAAAAGATTTTTTTTCAAAAAAAAATTTGGACCTCCAGAAATGTATTAGGCATGATCGCGATCGCGAAATTGCATGTTTAACCCCCATACCAACCCATTCTTTCAAACATGGCAGCCATGTTTGTTTACATCTGAAGAAAACATAATGGCTGATAAATCATGAATGCCTGCACGGATTTCCAAGCGGATTTTTTTGTTTGAAAGCTGTGAACAGCATCTACACACGTGGTGCATCATCTAGGCATGGGCGTGCACTTTTTACACACTTGCACAATTACATGGAAGTCTATGGTAACCATGGCAACGCGGGACATTGGCCGGAAAAAATCATTGCAACATAAGTGTTAAAATGCTCCTCTTTAAATAATACGATCATTACGGGACATTCTGCTGGAGCGTAACCTATGGTGACATCCGTGAGCCTTCACTAAGCAATTTATCTTTGTAATCTGACCGTTTGTGTAGACGTACGTAGCAAATTGGTTAAACTGCTCAACAGCAGATTGTGTTGAATTCACGGTTGGCGCAGCGTAGCGTCTTTACATTTAGCCCAATAATGCTAATCTACAAAGCAATCCATCATGAATGACAAGCCTATACTATTGTTGCATTTAGGCTCTTTATTAAACTATAAGCCTGTGTTTTATTGCTACACAATAATGGTAAATAAAGTAGCTTACTCTAAAATAATCCATCCATCCATCCATCCATCTTCAACCGCTTATCCAGCATCGGGTCACTGGGGTAACAGTTCCAACTGAGATTTCTAGAGTTCCTTAATAATAATAATTAAAATAAACAATACTAATGATTATAATTGCGACCGTCAGGTCGCAGTTACTATGAAAACCTCCACCGCCTGTCTGTCTGTCCGTCAGTCTGTCTGTCTGTCACGTCACATCACACTTTTTTGCCCCTATCCATGTGAAATTTTCCACACACAATCCTTGTCTGCCAATCCACAACCTCCACCCTTCCAGGGACCCCCGCAGCTCCAGGGACCCCCGCCAAATTTTTGAATACTGCTCCTACAGTTTTTGCCCTAAAATCACACAAATCGCTACACAGTATGTCTACACTTATCTCATCGACATGGATCTGTCCCATATAGCGCCACCATCAGGTCGATTTTTTAACACATTTTTGGACCTAAACTTTTTTTTTTTCTAAAACATTTTTTTTTTCAAACTTTTTTTTTTTTTCAAAAAAAAATTTTTTCAAACTTTTTTTACACTAACTTCAACACACCAATCCACCAGATTTTATATTGACTGTGTGTCAATTCTTGTTATTATACAAAAACAGGAAATTGTGTATGTTTCCTTTTTCAACCTTCTCAGCTAACACCATTTCATGACATCATAGGATAGCTCAGCATTCATATCCTTTTGAAGAATTTGCAAGTTATGCTTGCAACGTTGTCATGTTGTATGTGCTCAACTCTAACATCTAAAACATTGATCTGTATCAATTATTATTCAATTATATTCTTAAAGCAGCACTATATAAGCATTTAACAACCATATAGCATATTATGTCCCACAAAATTATAAAGTTACATGTGCGATAACAATCATTCTTCATAAATGTTTAGTCTCAGGTCCCTGTTAGGGGCTTGACTGTATATTAAGGGTGTGTGCCACCATCTCCCCGCCAAGCCAGGTAGCTTATTATGGTCTGCCAATATTTACAAGACCCATATGGCAGATAATAAGCAGACTAGCCAACACTGCCACCAGCAAATGTGCTAGTCTGGAAGAGAAGTTTGAAAAACAATTGGGTGGAGATAATAGGATTATGAGTGCAAAGTCTACCGCCGATTGGTCCAGCGGTGCTTGTAGCATGTCGTGCAAAATGAGTCCCTCCACCAAAGTTTGAAAGGCAATCATAGTCAATCAGAATAGAATTCAGAGAAATCTGACAACTACATCTTGATCATGCACATCATCGTTTTGTTGCGTAAATAAATAATTTTGATTGCATATTTAAGAGTTTCAGGCCAAATCCCTGGAGGCCAAGTAGGCTAAAAACCTCTGCTCCGTTTTTTGTGGGCTGGGTTGTTGATATCAACTATACACAGTAGCTCTGGCAAATATATCTTCTAATCTGAAGGTCAATAGTAAAAGCACTTCCAGAAAAAAGTATAAACTAGTTATCTTGGATACGGATTGTCAGAGATAAGGCCATATCTCACCAAGTTATTATGCTGTTTGGTGGAAAGGCATTTTGGGAACACATTGGACTGTATATAAGGATGGTGTCTTTCACCATTATTTTCACTCTCTGAGTCTAACAGCAAAGTTAACAACCATGAAGTGGCTTGTTGTCCTCTGTGCCCTGGTGGCTCTCTCTGAATGTCTCCACAGGTAGGAATCACCTGGCTGACTGAAGCCACACCTTCTTAACATTATTATATAGTATGAATGATTCATGATTCAAGTTTGAAATTACATTTTGATGTGGTGTGATAATTAAACGTAATAATTTATATGGCACACCGGCTATAAAGAAAATGAAAACACCCCGACCCTTGATGAAAATGTTGCCATCGTGTCCTGATGGAAATGACAAGTTTTCAAAGCTATTCAGAGACTAAGAAATGTGTTCATCCATTGCACTGCAAAGCATAATAAAAAGGGCCTGGTATTATTACTGATGATCCTTTTCTCACTGTGTGTAGGATGCCCTTGATCAAGCAGAAATCTCCGCACAAATCTCCACAGGAGGTCCTCAAGAAGTTCTATCCCAATGATGAGGTCTTCCAGACAGAAACTGAGCCTTTGACCAATTATTACGACGTAAGTAAAGGCCAACAGAATGTCAAACTGTTAAAAAGAACAGATTGTGCGTGCAACTGAGAATGAAATGGACTTTAGTTTGTCTCAAGATTATGAATACAGGACTTTTACTTTTAACAAAATAGTTCTAGTATTGCTATTTTTACCTAAAAATCAGAGTACTTCTTCCACCATTGCTGTTACATTACCTCATCTATTGCTGTGTGTCACCTTTAGATGTACTACTATGGGGTGATCTCCATTGGCAATCCTCCACAGTCCTTAACCGTTCATATTGACACCGGCTCTTCTAACCTCTGGGTGGCCTCTGTCTACTGCACTGGCCAGAACTGCCGTGAGTATTGTTAACTAAAAAACTAAAATACTATACTTTATTTATCCATGAGAGGCAATTCCTAGTACAGACAGTCAGGGATGTATAGTAGGTCTGGAATTGACGTGGGTGCCCCCTGGTTATATGGTCCAACCCTAGCTCTGGTCCAGACGCTCTGACAGGCGGGTGACTCAAAGACTAGACCAGGATTTCTTTTTCCCCCTACGAGGGCTCAACTTTAATCAAAATAAACTAAACTACTTCACTACTCAACCAACCAAAGGTAGTTTTGTGTTGTTGAAAGTCTATTCTCCGTGGTGGGAAACCTCTCAGCACCACACCCACTCTGTTAAATACATTATTTTTGTCATGAAATAAAATGCACCCAACTCGAGCCACCCAGCGGCCAACGCAGACACAACCCGGAAATAAGCGTCAGTCGAGTTGGATGCGTTTTATTTCATAACAAAAATAATGTATTTTACAGAGTGGGTGGGGTGCTGAGAGGTTTCCCACTGCGGAAAATAGACTAGCTTTCAACAACGCAAAACTACATTTGGTTTGGTGAGTAGTGAAGTAGTTTAGTTTATTTTGACTGAAGTTGAGCCCTTGTAGGGGTACAGAAATCCCGGTCTAGTCTTTTACTCAGCCGCCTGTCAGAGTGTCTCTGGACCAGAGCTAGTCCAACCCCTGCACCACCTCTTTGCACTTTGCGTACAGTACCACCTATTTCAGCAATTGGTCAAATTGCTGGCTTTATAGAACGAAGAGCCCAGCCTGGCAAAGATCTGCATTCACTGGAGCACACTTTTCTTGTCCCTAAATGAAGTCAGTTTGTATTAGCACAAGCAAGTGAAGACACTTGTTTTAGTTACACCAAGTATGTGTACAGCTAAAAAAGACACAATATGTTTTACAGAGAGACAAAAGAAATTCAACCCACAGCAGTCTTCCAGCTTCAAGTGGGGCAGCCAGTCACTGTCCATTCAGTATGGTTTAGGCTACATGACTGGATACCTGGGCATTGATAATATTGAGGTAATTGAAAGCAGCCATGACCATTACTTGACGAATTGGACAATTATCTGCATATTCTGCCTCTCCCCCAGACAAATAAGAACTTTCATTAACTGGTTACCTTGGTTTCCAGGTTGCTGGGGTTACTGTGGCCCAGCAGACATTTGGAGTCGCCGAGACGGAGGATTCTGCTCTTGGCAGTATGCCGTGTGATGGGATCTTTGGACTTGCCTTCCAGTCCATTGCTGCTGACAATGTGGAGCCTGTCTTCCAAAACATGATGCAGCAGAACCTGGTGTCTCAGCAACTCTTCTCTCTCTATCTGAGCCGGTATTGAAATAGTATGGAATAGTGCTTGCTTGTGTTTGTTTACAATGGTAAATATATGTATGGAATAGTGTTTGTAGGGTTGTTGTTTTTTTGTACAATGGTAGATATGCTGTATTTATACTACATATACCGTACTGTAAACAGTATACAGTATGTACTGTAGGTCTATATTTAAATGTGTGTGTTAATTTACCTGTGATATGTATCTTCCCTGCTCCCATTAGGGACGAACAACAGGGCAGTGAGCTGATCTTCGGTGGTGTTGATGAGAGCAAATACACCGGACAAATCACCTGGATCCCCTTGACCTCTGAGAGCTGGTATCAGGTCCAGATGGACAGGTGAAAATACGTTCTACGCTTCACACAATTCACCTTTTAAAAGTTGACAGCAGCAAAACCTTGCATACACACAGCCAGGGTACTATTAATTCTGCTTCTTCTATTGCTCTTAACAGTGTTACCATCAACGGACAGACTGTGGCCTGTAATGGTGGCTGCAATGCTATCATTGACTCCGGCACTGCTCTCATTGTTGGCCCAAGCAACGGCATTAACAACATGAAGTATTATGTTGGAGCCAGCGGCGTAAGATACATTTTTCCTCTGTTGGCTTTTTTATTTCCCCAATTTAGAATACACATTAGTGATCAAATTGACACCTCATTAAAAGGAAACTGTCAGTCTCCTACCCTCCTCGATACATGCCCCACATTGCGCAGTGCTTGTCCCCTTCCATATCCCCCCCTCCACCCCTACACACTAACAAACAGATTAAGTATGCAAAATTTGAAATACAGATTAGGAATAACTAATAACTCTAATGACCATTAATTGATAGCACAACTTCCATCTACTCTCTCTTGGTGGTCTTGAGACAGTTCAGAAACCTGCCTACCACTGATATAATCGATGGAGAGTCCAAGTTGGAAAGTTACCATGCTGAAGTATATAGATTGATTCAAAAAAGCTTGACATTTGGTTGAAATGTCCACAAACCCGCTTACCGATGATGTCACTGGTAGGCAGGTTTCCAAACTGTCCTACTGTATAAGGCTAAGCAATCTTCTGAGACACAGACCAAGTTAAAGGGATATTTGACTTTCAAAAACATTTTGGGGTGATTTTATCGTCTAGTCGGGCTTTTGTGTTCACCCCAGACAGTTTTTAAGTTCCTCCATTCAGTATTTAGATATTTGATATTCATTTTACCAGACACACCCCCTTCCTATGCAAACTAAACACACTGTAACTTCAAACTCCATGGGTTTCATTTTGTAGTCCTACACCTACAGTCCCACAGGTGTTATAGTGAACATTAGCTCTATATGCCAATCAGACAAATTGAAACACCTCTGTTGGTCCTCAACATGGCCATGTAGGACTACAAATGAAACCCATGGTAAAATGCATATCAAATATCTATCTGAATCAAGCAACTTAAAAACTGTCCGGTGGGCTCCCAAAAGCCATGAGTAGACGATAAAATTGAAAGTGAAATATCCCTTTAACAGAAATGGTGCCATCTTATAATGCGCATTAGTGAGGACCAATTATATGAGGTTGAAAATGTGTGAAGTTTAAATAAAAAAAGATTACCACCCCTGCTAAAAACACAATTATATTATTTTTACAGAACACAGTGAACTGCCAGAACATCCAGAACATGCCTGATGTGATCTTCACTCTCAATGGAAACGCCTTCGCCATCCCTGCCTCTGCCTATGTTCAACAGGTCAGTCTACACACTCTAATGTACACTGACCCATACATGTACATACACGCACAAGCACATGCACACGCACACACACACACACACACACACACACACACACACACACACACACACACACACACACACACACACACAGAGACAAACAGTTAGAGATGAGAAGACATCTAACCTCACTGGCTGCAAGTCAAATTCAAACCATCAAAAATTATTTATGAGTGAAATACATTTCCTCCTCTCTCTCTCTAGTGGGGCTCTAGTTGCAGCACTGGCTTTGAGAGCCTTGGCAACGGTGGTGGACTTGACCAGCTCTGGATCCTGGGTGATGTCTTCATGAGGCAGTACTATTCTGTCTTTGATGTCGGGGCGAAGTACGTTGGACTGGCCCCTGCTGTGTAATCAAACCAAGCAACCCAATGGATTATCACTAAATATGATTTTCTATATGGGCAGTATGATTCATGTATGGTTAACATGCTTGCACAAATGGGAAACTGTATAAGTTGTAATAGTAAATCTGTTGTATCTCATTTTGAATAAAATATATTGCAGTGAAATAAATAGTTTCTTATTTTCCCCTCATCTCTATAAATGCATGGAATCTTTGTGTGTCTGACTGTGTCTGTGTACCCACTCTCCCTTCACCACTCTCGAGAACCCTCTGACTGATCGACTTCAAACTTGCCATGTGAATTGCCAAAAGTCAGTGGGATCTGCGGTTGTCCATAAATATCTATACCGGTACATCCATGATGTCAAAATCTGTCAGTCTGTCTGTATCCCTTCTTTATTTAATGAAATCATAGACTGGCCTCCAAGTAGAGCTTTTCATGGCGACAAAATGACAGATCCAAACCCTAATGGATTCATGGTAATCCCTAAATTACAAACAACAGTTATAACAGATACAACCAGTGCTCTGACAAGTGATCCAACAGCTACTGCATAACCAGAGTGGCATGCATACCCACTTGGCATTGTCCTTGTATTATGGAATTGATGTCCTAAAATCTGTGTGTGCGGTATTGTCTATACATACTGTAGGCTATATACCCTGCACCCCTAAGATACACATGCATACTGTGGCACACACATAGTGAACTTGTGGCTTGTTTCAAGGCTTATGTAACCATATGGTGGCAAGAGGCATGTAAGACACAGAGACGTAGTTTGATGTCACTGCGTCAGACAGTGTAACTATTATTATTGGGGAGTGGTGCCTGGCTGAGATTTGGGCTCCACTGAGAGAACCTTTCTACACTTGTTTTATGAGTTTATGTAAGATTTCAAGATCAAGTAGCTCTGGCAAAAACCTTCAGATCTGAAGGTCAATATAGTCAAAGCACTTAAAATTATAAACTAGTTATCTTGGATTGTCAGAGATATGGCCATATCTCACCAAGTTATACTATTTGGTGACATGGAAAGGCATTTTGGGAACACAATGACTGTATATAAGGATGGCGTCTTTCACCATATTTTCACTCTCTGAGTCTAACAGTAAAGTTAACAACCATGAAGTGGCTTGTTGTCCTCTGTGCCCTGGTGGCTCTCTCTGAATGTCTGCACAGGTAAGAACCACCTGGCTGACTGAAGCCACACCTTCTTAGCATTATTGTATAATATGAATGATTGAAGATTCAAGAGGTTTTACTGTATTTGTCACACGCTCTAAAACAACTGTGCACAATGTCGATGATGATGATGATGTTGCTGTAGCCTATGCAGAGTGCAAAGTAAGAACATTTAATTATTGATGATAATGTAGCCATCATGTCCCGATGGAAATGATAAGCTATTACCTTTTCAAAGCTTTTCAGACTAAGATATACAGTCTTAATCCATTGCACTGCAAAGGATAACAAAAAAAGGGCCTGGCATTATTACTGATCTTTTTCTCGCTGTGTAGGATGCCCCTGATCAAGCAGAAGTCTCCACGGAAATCTCCACATGAGTACATCAAGAAATATTACCCAATGGCCGACATCCTCGAGGATGAAACAGAGCCTTTGACCAATAATGATGATGTGAGTCCAGGCCAGCAGAATGACAAACTTTAAACCTTATTTGTCCTTATTTGTATAACTAAGATTGATAGGTCTGTTCAAAAAGGAGAAGTCTTTATTTGTCTTTAAAAATTGAATACGAGACATTTACTTTAATATTTCTACATTGTGGTATTGCTATGTTTTACTTAAGTAAAGATCTGAGTACTTCTTCCACCATTTATGTTACGTCACCTCATCCATCGTGTGTCAACAGTCATACTACTACGGGGTGATCTCCATTGGCACTCCTCCCCAGTCCTTCACCGTTCTAATTGACACTGGCTCTTCCAACCTCTGGGTGTCCTCTGTCTACTGCACCGGCCAGACCTGTCGTGAGTACTGTTACAATTTCATCCCCGAGAGGCATGCAGTTCCTAGCAGATGACAGTCAGGGGGCCTACTGTAGGTACTCGTGGGCACTCGGTGCCGCGCTGTGAGCTTGTATATCTGCTATTTTTCAATAGTTAACATTCATGGGGGGCCCGCAGTGAATCCTTGTACCCAGGGCCCAGAATTTGGTGTGACGACCCTGCCTGCACCACCCCTTTACAGTTTGCGAGTACCACTTTGCATCCTCCCCATTTCATTGATCGAATTACTTTCTACCAGCTTTATAGAACGATGAGCACAACCCGCTCAGAGGAGCTCACTTTTCTTGTTTGTTTCCAAAAATAAAGTCAGTTTCTATTAGCGTGAAGTGAAGACACTTGTTTAGTTACTCCAAGAATAGTTCTGATTTACTAGTCCAATTTGCCTTAAAGGAGTAGTTCACCCCCAAAATGAATTTTTTTCTATTGATTAGTCATGCCATGGAGAGTAGAGTTCAATAATATGTTTTGGTTTTTGTCACATTCCTAAGACAAAAGAATTATTTGAGTAAATTTACCCCCATTGATTCCGGATGGTGACCCGTTTCGAAACGGGTCACCATCCAAAATGAATGGGGGTAAATTTATTGTTATCACATTTTTGTCTTAGGAATGTGACAAAAACCTAAAAATATTATTGAACTCTACTCTCCATGGCATGAGTAATCAATAGAAAAAAAGTCATTTTGGGGGTGAACTACTCCTTTAATGCACAGCTTAAGACACACGATATGTTAACACTGTATGTTTTACAGAGAACCAAAAGAAATTCAACCCACAGCAGTCATCCACCTTCAAGTGGGGCAGCCAGCCTCTGTCCATTCAATATGGTAGAGGCTACATGTCTGGATATCTGGGCATTGACAATGTCGAGGTAACTGAAAGCAGCCAGGATCATCACTTGACAAATCTGACAATCATCTGCATATACATACTTACATAGTACCTCTCCACCGACGAAAATGAACTTTCATTAACTGCTAAGCTTGGTTTCCAGATTGCTGGGGTTACTGTGGCCCAGCAGACATTTGGAGTCGCCCAGACGGAAGATTCTGCTCTTGGCGGCATGCCGTGTGATGGTGTCCTGGGACTTGCCTTCCAGTCCTTTGCCGTTGACAATGTGGTGCCTGTCTTTGACAATATGATTAAGCAAAACCTAGTGTCTCAGAAAATCTTCTCTATCTACATGAGCAGGTACTGAAATATATAGAATAGTGTTTTGAAATGTGTTTGTGTGCAATGGTAAATATACAGTATGTGTAGGTCATATACTGTACGCACGCAGCCTACTGTATATTCTCTGATACTAAAATATTTGTCTTCCTCATGCTCCCATTAGCAACGAACAGCAGGGCAGTGAGCTGATCTTCGGTGGTTATGATGGAAACCACTACACCGGACAAGTCACCTGGATCCCCTTGATCTCTGAGACCTGGTGGCAGGTCCAAATGGACAGGTGAAAACGCATTCCACTCTGATGCACAATTCAGGTTTTAATAGTTGGATACTCCTATTAATTTGGCTTCTTCTATTTATCCTAACAGTATTACCATCAATGGAGAGACGGTGGCTTGTAATGGTGGCTGCCATGCTATCGTTGACTCCGGCACTGCTCTCATTATAGGCCCGACCAACGGCATTATCAACCTGAATTCCTATGTTGGATCCAACGATGTGAGATAAATATATTTGTCTTCTCTTGCCTTTTTTATTTCCCCAATTTAGAATACACATATTTTATCAAATTGACAACTCATCAAAAAGAGACAATCAGGCTCTTACCTGGCACAATTACCAAGTTGGAACACCTAGGCTCATATTAATCATATCTCATTGCTCTGTGAGTAACCTCGTATTGCCCGACTTTCCACCTCGGAGGAAAGCCTGGTATTCGTTCTAAACCGGCCCATGATCCGGTCTAGGCGTGGCTTAAACCGGAAAGAAAGAAAGAAAGAAAAAAACGGGGAAGAACTGGTGGTTCTGGTTTGCTGTATCCGGCTGCCTGACAACAAACTACAACATAACAAAGTTTTTTCCGCGTCTTACTGGTTTCCGTAATAATGCGAATAGATTAATTTATTCTCGCTAGTCGTGCTACGAGTTAGAATAAAAGATGAACATACCAAACGATTATTATACCAAAAGAAACTAAACGATTATACGTACCATTTTGGAGGTGCACAGCACCGGTGGTTCCGGTTTCGTGGTTCTTGCCAAGTGTAGTCCGCCCATGACGATGATGACGTACAATAAGTTATTTCCGCTCCCAACCGGATCATGGTATTGATCCCAGGCTAGTGGGTAGGAATGGTGGATTTTATGTGAAGATGCTCATTTGATGAAGCAACTTTAGCTAAAAGTACAACAACTGTTGCTGCTAAAAACACATCTGACTTTCACAGGGCTCAGTGAACTGCCAGAACATCCAGAACATGCCTGATGTGACCTTCACTCTCAACGGACACGCCTTTGCCATCCCTGCCTCTGCCTATGTTCAGAACGTCAGTATAGGCTACACAGTCTAATTGCACGATGACCATATGTACACAAATATGCACATACTGTACATGATGCAGACTAACAGGTAAGGACGAGAAGACATGCACATACTGTGTACACACACACACACACACACACACGCGCGCGCGCGCGCACACACACACGCACACAGGCGCACGCACGCATGCACACACACACAGAGTTCATACTGTATGCTGCTGAATGAGCTAAACCATTGTTTAGTGGCAAAATGTGTTGCAGCAACAATTCTAGATCACTTAAGGATGGTTGAATTTGCAGATATTAAATCATTATTGCAAATTACTGTAGGCTAGATGTCACACATAATGTGAAGCTCCCCACCATTAGCGGTGAGAAACTTAAAAGGTCTAACCATTCTAACCATGCTCACTCTCACTCTCTGTCTCTGTCTCTGTCTCTCTGTCTGTCTGTCTGTCTGTCTGTCTGTCTGTCTGTCTGTCTGTCTGTCTGTCTGTCTGTCTGTCTGTCTCTCCCTCCCTCTCTCTCTCTCTCTCTCTCTCTCTCTCTCTCTCTCTCTCTCTCTCTCTCTCTCTCTCTCTCTCTCTCTCTCCCCTCTCTCTCTCTCTCTCTCTCTCTCTCTTTCTCTCTAGTGGGGCAATGATGGTTGCAACACTGGCTTTGACAGCCTTGGCAATGGTGGTGGACTTGACAGCCTCTGGATTCTAGGACAAGTCTTCATGAGGCAGTACTATTCCATCTTTGCTCCCGAGGCGAAGTACGTTGGACTGGTCAAGGCTGTGTAATCAAACCAAGCAACCCCATGGATTATGAATAACTCTATGACTTCCTGTATCGGGGCTGTTTGATTCATGTAAGATTTTAATAACGTATACTTGCACAAATGGGTTGATTGAATAGTACGTCTATTATATCTACCTTTGAATAAAATATATTGTAGCAAGAAAGGAGGGGAAATTTATGTTTTTGTTTTCTCATCGTGCCTATCTTTGTCTGTCCGCCCTGCATATCTTGTCAGTGTGTGCCTGTGTGCGTTATCTGATTCCCTTGCAACCAAAGCTGTAAGCTTGTGTTGTTGTTCTTCTGCATGTGCAGGATAGTTGTATATGTGTATACTTTTACATAATGGTGCTTCTTATAGTTATTTCTTACCTTTGTAACTCTAATAGTAGAGTGGGAAGAAGGGGGTATCATGCACCCCCCAGAAATGTACTTCTAATCAGTGTTTATAGATTGGAAAATGATTTTTTTTCTGCTTTTTTTTTACAAAATGATGAGCTATGTTAAAAAGTTGTCAAAATGTCCCATATACCATTTATATGCAAATTACTGCCACCATTATCAAATAATCTATTTTCACAATAAATCTGCCAATATTACACTTAACTGAACAAATACATGTGTATACCTACAGTATGTGTTGAGGGTCAAAGATCATAATGCAACTATTC
Source organism: Nannobrachium achirus (assembly GCF_963921795.1). Taxonomy (NCBI): domain Eukaryota; kingdom Metazoa; phylum Chordata; class Actinopteri; order Myctophiformes; family Myctophidae; genus Nannobrachium; species Nannobrachium achirus. Next base: position 14,227,855 of record NC_137817.1, read on the forward strand.
TTAACATGTACCTGTGGCATGCTGGTGTGCAACCTCGCCCTAAAGGTCGCGCCAATTCTTGGCCATCTCTGGCCAGTGATGTACAGTATATCGTAAGGGCATTCCAATATGAAGTCCTGTTAGATATGGGCTTAATATTGATGAGGGAACTCCAATGATGTATATTGGACAAGATCCCCATATATGGAGATCCCTGGTACCCATCCATGTACTGTATGGAGAAATGCTGTGAGAGCAAACATACTCAGTTATATTCGTTATGTGAAAGTCCTATAGTGTTTATGACGTTCTGACATCATAACCTTTTATGGCCATACAAGGAGATCCCTGTCTGTAGAACCAGCAACACAGATATGGGCTGTCTTGGCCATCTGTCTTGGCCATATATGGATTCTGTTAGTGTGGTATGTGGGATGTGGCCGATGTGGCCTCCATATATGGGCATTCCGATAGGAAGTCCTGTTAGATATGGGCTTAATATTGATGACATCAGGGAACTCCATAAATGGGCATAAAAGGGATTCGGTTAGTGTGACATTACAATGACATCAGAGCATGATGTCAGAGCAGCAAACCCATAGACCGTAAAATGACGGACACAGACAAGCTGTGACATTTCTCATTGTAAAATTCAAAATAATACAGATTATGCCAATAACAGTGCCAGTTTTCGATTTTTTTAGCCATCTGCAAAATAACTGCTTAACAAAACCTTTCTTCACCAATGGGTTCATAAAGGTGTCTACTAACACCTCTCAATTACTTCACCCGATCTGTAATGATCGGGTGCATTCCATTCATTGGAAAATAATGACATCCAAATGTCCCATTCATAGTACATCGGCTGATTACTTCCACCCCCAAAACGTGTGGGGAAACTCTGTGGGAGCCAATCAAAGTTCAGAATACCTGGATTGGAAAAACTGGAAAAATATAAATTGGCCAATATGAGCTTGTGCAATCCAATGGAAGGACACCTACCTAATTCATCATTAAGTGTGGGGAACAATTGAATTGGAACAAGTGGATAATCACTCAGTAGTGCATGCAACTTGGTAAGGGGATGGCTCCAGCCTTACCAGGGTCCCATGCTGATAAGCTGATAATGCATGTGTGGTAAAAAAAAAAAAAAAAAAAAAAAAGATTATACCAAGATGCATATATGACCTTAGGGTCGTAACAACAGAAACTGTACTGCTTTTGTTTTTTTCTCGCACCTTATATAAAAAAGTTAAAAGTCCATAGCATATCATGTGTAAAGTATAGATCTGCTGCTATGCTCGTGCACCTTTATGTCTCACCTCAGGTAAAAATATGTAGATAATGTGTTTGTTTTAATCTCTCTTCCCCCTGGCCCCCCTTCTTCTTCCTCCCTTTCTTTTTATGGAAATAACGAGAACGATGGAGCTTGCAAAAAAAAAAAAAAAAAAAATTCATCCACTGTTTTACACCTGTAAAACTGTGATCTGACAATGTTGATTCTGATTCTGAACTTTTCTGAACACAAATGTAAAAATGCACAACTCTAACATCCAAAACATTTACTTTATTTTGGAATTTCAATCATTATTCAATTATCTTCTTTTATTTACACAAAGATTTCCCGATAAGAATATGTTGTTATAAACTAGAATCAAGAATCAGATATTTCCAATATTCTTTTTTCCGAGAATATGTTATCAACAACTACAGTACAGTAGCTCCGGTTAATTGTCTAAAACTAAATCATGCCACGTGGGGAATGTTATTATCAACATTAAACTGTACACAGAAGAATGAACATCAAATCTACTCATCTCAATGTCAATACAGTAAAAGCACTTCCGAAAAATTAAAAACTAGTTATCTTGGATTTTCAGAGATAAGGCCATATAATTCGTCATCGTATCAAACATTTCTTATCTTAGGTAATCATATGCTATGGTGACACGGAAAGTCATTTGTGGGACACAACCTTGATGGACTGTATTTAAGAATGGAGTCTTTCTCCATCGTTTCACTCTCGTGTCTAACAGCAAAGTTAACAATGAAGTGGCTTGTTGTCCTCTGTGCCCTGGTGGCTCTCTCTGAATGTCTCCACAGGTAAGAACCACCTGGCTAACTGAAGCAATCTCTACACCAAGACATGTATTAGCGTTGTTTAATATGAATGAATGAATGAGATTTTATTTGTAACTTACCTGTACTCTTATACAAGTATTATGTGCCAAGAAATGTTGGGGTGATAAGCTCCAAAGACTGTGCTAACAATATAACAAGATTTTAAATATATAGTTAAATATAAGTAAAGAAGACTATGTATAGAATATGATGGGAGAATAATTTTGCAATCTGGATATAAAAAATATATAGAAGGTCAATACAGTAGGCCTACACACTGTAGCCTATACGTAGTACAAAGTACAGAAATGTAATCTTTGTATAAGCTTGACAAAAATCTTGCCTTGAAATGAGAAACCATTTTGTTTTACCTTGATAAGGCTATTCAGACAATATTCAGACATCATTCTAAAAGTAGGGCGCTGTTTCCAGTTGTTCCAAAATACTGTATATGATTGATGGTGCTAAAAGATTTTCATTCTAAAAGATGGTCCCATACTACTGTATGTACACAGAACTTTAACAATTGTGGGTCAATGATAGTCAATTTAAAATGAACACATTTTCTGTGCTTCATACAATGTGAATGGATGATAACTTATTCTGATTCTAACCTTGTCATCTATTGCAATGCATAAGTAGTCTAGATAACTACTACTATTCCTTCTCTCACTGTGTGAAGGATGCCCCTGATCAAGGGGAAATCTCCACGGAAATCTCCACTTGAGGTTGTAAGGAAATACTATCCCAATGCTGAGGTCTTCCAAGAAACTGAGCCTTTGACCAATAATTATGATGTAAGTCCAGCCGTCAAGGCCAGCAGAATGACAAACTTTCAACGAATTTACACTTCATCATGCAACCTTGCCAAAAATAGCAGATTGCTCATCCGACTGCTGAGACTTTAGTTTCTCTCATTGCATGTCCAATAATCAGGGACATTGTAGCAGGAGCCTCTTTAATTGCCCTAATTGTCAGTCCTTTAGTGTACAGTACAGTATACTGTATATATTGCCTGTTCCTGACATGGTTCTATATACTGTTTCATTTCTTTTCTCCTTATCCCCCTGTTCCTTCTCTCTTCCTCGCTGAAAACAACACAAACGCTGAAAACATGAAAAATGATATAGCTCGCACAAAAAACTAATTTCACCTATACTTTTTTACACCTGTAAACCTGTGAAGTGATGACTTTGATTCTGTTGATTCTGATTCTGTTCTATAATGTTATTGTGCATTGATGTTATGGCCTGATCTACTGCTGGGTGTCATCTCCAGATGCTCTACTATGGTGTGATCTCCATTGGAAATCCTCCCCAGTCCTTCACCGTTCAGATGGACACTGGCTCTTCTAACCTCTGGGTGACCTCTGTCTACTGCAACAGCCAGTACTGTCGTAAGTAGTACTGTGAACTTAAAAACCACACCAGTGTGAAGTGAGCTGTGCTGTTCATGACCCACGCACATGACGTCACAGGATAGACCCTCCGTCTCATCATTATTATATTGTCCAATAATAAGTAGTGTGTGTGTGTGTGTGTGTGTGTGTGTGTGTGTGTGTGTGTGTGTGTGTGTGTGTGTGTGTGTGTGTGTGTGTGTGTGTGTGTGTGTGCGTGCGTGCGCGCGTGCGTGTTTGCTAAAAATGTGGTGACACCAAGAATAGCCTGATTTTCTTGGTCCAATTTACGTACCTTCTCTCAAATGCACAAACAACTAAAAGAGACAATCTTTCACAGAGAACCACAACAAATTCAACCCACAGCAGTCCAATTCCTTCAAGTGGGGCAGCCAGCAGATCACCATTCAGTATGGCAAAGGACAAATGACTGGATATCTGGGTATTGACAATGTCCAGGTAATTTATTGAACCATCACTTGGCAAATCTGACAATTATCTGCATACTGTGTAGCTCTGCAACCGGCACATAGGAACTTTCATTAACCGCTAACTTTGGTTTCCAGGTTGCTGGGGTTACTGTGAACCAGCAGACATTTGGAGTTGCCCGGACTGAGAATGACTTCTCTATGCAATGTGATGGGATCTTTGGACTTGCCTTCCAGTCCATTGCCGCTGACAATGTGGTGCCTGTCTTTGACAACATGGTTCAGCAAGGCCTGGTGTCTCAGAAAGTCTTCTCTCTCTACCTGACCGGGTACTGAAATAGCATGGAATAGTGTCTGTATGTGTTTGTGTTTGTGTGTTTCATGTATATGCACTGTGTATGTATTATATTTACCGTATATGTATTAGATATTCTATTGTATTTAATTAAAAGTGGGTGTTATTTTCCGTTGCTAAACAAACTTTCTGGTAATAAAACATTTGTCTTCCCTGCTCCCATTAGCAATGAACAGCAGGGCAGTGAGCTGATCTTTGGTGGTGTTGATGAGAGCCACTACACTGGACAAATCACCTGGATCCCCTTGACCTCTGAGAGCTGGTATCAGGTCCAGATGGACAGGTGAAAATACACTCCACTCTTCACACAATTCACTTTTTAAAAGTTGACAGCATTAAAACCTTGCATGGATAATGCCTACACACAGCACACTATTAATGCTGCTTCTTCTATTGCTCTTAACAGTGTTACCATCAACGGACAGACTGTGGCCTGTAACGGTGGCTGCCGTGCCATCATTGACTCTGGCACTTCTCTCATCATTGGCCCAAGCAACGGCATTAACAACATGAACTACTATGTTGGAGCCAACGGCGTAAGATACATTTTTCCTCTGTTTTGCTTTTTATTTCCCCAATTTATAATACATAGAGTAGCAGTGATCAAATTGACAGCTCATGAAAAAAGAGCTCCTGTCTCCTACCTGGCAAAATGTCTAGGCTCATGTTAATTATCTTTGCTGCCGGGCAAAATGTTATTTGTTTTTCGTAAATGAATGACCTTACTTTGTTGTTCAAGGGTGTTGTGCAAAAGTAGTGAAAATAGCTGATCTACAAGTTCACAACGTATTGCCATGATCTGCTGTTTTAGCTCCTATTTTATATTTTGAAAGTTGATATTAACAAGAGCTTGTCACTAATGAATAACTAAATTGGATCCATTGGAACACAGGTTATTTAAAAAAAAATCCATTTACTGAAAATTACTTTTTTTTGGACAAACAAGGTTTCCGACCAACAGTAACTGGGGGTAGCAATGGTGGATTTTAGATACCCATTTCAACACAGCAACTTTAGATAAGAAGAAGTACCAGCACTGTTGCTGATAGAAATACCAAACATTCTTTATACAGGGCCAGGTGAACTGCCAGAACATCCAGAACATGCCTGATGTCACCTTCACTCTCAATGGAAACGCCTTCACCATCCCTGCCTCCGCCTATGTTTTGGATGTAAGCATTCTAACGTACACTGATCCACACATGCACGCACGCACGCACGCACGCACGCACGCACGCACGCACGCACGCACACACACACACACACACACACACACACACACACACACACAGCACATGCAACACTTTCTAACCATCATAAATACATTCTTTGTGAGTGAAATATTGTCTCTCCCTCCCTCCCAAGTGGGGCTCTCGTTGCCAGACTGGCTTTGGCAGCCTTGGCGGCGGTGGTGGACTTGACCAGCTCTGGATCCTGGGTGATGTCTTCATGAGGCAGTATTATTCCATCTTTGATGTCGGTGCCCAGTCTGTTGGATTGGCCCAGGCTGTGTAATCAAACCAAGCAACCCGATGGGTCATCGATAACTATGACTTCCTTATGGCTTCTATGTTACTCATGCATGGCTGTAAAAAAGCATTTCGCACTCGCCTATCAATAAATGCACCGAATATATGTCTGTGTAAATCTGTGTCTGTGTGTACTGTGTAGTGTGTACCCTGTATATCTTGACTTCAAAGTTGGCATGTGCATTGCAGAGAACCCAAGGTAGTGTAGTAGAAGTGCCTAGTTGGAAGTCGGTCTGATCAGCAAGTGATATTGCATAACTGGAGTGGCGGGCATCACCCTCATGTATAGAAAAGAAGCATAACAACATCTTGAATTCCAATATGGCCGCCATGTCAAAACTTTAAAGGACCTACACCATGAATTTTCACTTTTTCTATTTTAAAACCTTTTTTTGGGGTCCCACTGGCACCTTCTATCCTCACAAAGTCCTATTTCTGACCATTGTGTCTTTCTCTGTTTTTGGGAAGGCAGAGTTGAAAAGCTTTCCACGGGTTCTCAGAACAGTGCTGTTCTGAGAGTTGATCCGCGTGACGTCACACGGATTCCCCCCCCCCCCCCCCCCCCCGCCCTTCGGGTAAAAACCAGAGCTACTGTTGTAAACCCAGCCCCTCATCTATCTATAAATGCGAGAAGTCTCTGCGTGTCTGCGTGTGTGTCTGTAATCCGCATATCTCGAGAACCGTTCGTCCCACCGGCTTCAGATTCGGCACGCGCGTTCCCCGCCGCGGCACGGAGTGCAGTGCCGGGCCTCGACCCGACCCGACGCGCGGTTTTCCCGAACCGGCGCGAAACGTTCGGAATCTCCTTATGCGGGCTGATTGTTGACATCAGGCTGTTCCGGAGGAAATCGGCGCACGCGCTGACTCATTGTGTGTGTCTGTAATCCACGTATCTCGAGAACCGTTCGTCCCACCGGCTTCAGATTCGACATGCGCGTTCCCCGCAGCGGCAGGAGTGCAGTGCCGGGCCTCGACCCGACCCGACGCGCGGTTTTCCCTAACCAGCGCAAAACGTTCGGAATCTCCTTACGCGGGGCTGATTGTTGACATCAGGCTGTTCCCGAGGAAATCGGCGCAAGTGCTGACTCATTGTGACATCACATCATAAAAGGCTCTGACATCACGTACGCCACATGAGTCAACAAAAAATGCCATGGTTACGTATTCTGATGTTCCTATATGGGCATAAAAGGACACAGGCAAACATATGGTCAAAACGGCTCTTATGACAACAGGTATAATGGGGTTTGCATTAAAGGGTGGGGCATTCATTCCCCATTTCAAATTCGGCACGCGCGCTCCCCGCCGCAGCAGGTAGTGCAGTGCCCGGCCTCGACCCGATCCGATACGCGATTTTCTGGAACCAGCACGAAAGGATGGGCATAAAAGGGACAAATCGGCGCAAGCGCTGGGCATAAAAGGGACACAGACACAGACAGATATATGGGCATAAAAGGGACACAGACTGAGATCTCCATATATGGGCATATGGGCAGATACAGAGATATGCGGGCTGATTGTTGACATCAGGCTGTTCCGGAGGAAATCGGCGCAAGCGCTGACTCATTGTGACATCACTGGCATATGGGCAGATACAGAGATCTCCCTATATGGGCATATATAGACAGATATCTCCGTACAGGGTTAGGGTTAGGGTTGTATATGGGCATAAAAGGGACACAGACTGATACAGAGATCTCCATATATGGGCATATGGGCAGATACAGAGATCTCCATATATGGGCATATGAGCATAAAATGGACGCAGATAGAGTATATGGGCAAGTATATGGGCAACCTATAACTCCATATATGGAGACATCTAGCTGCTGACATCAGTAAATCGGCGCAAGCGCTGACTCATTGTGACATCACTGCAGTGCCGGGCCTTGCCTCGACCCGACAGATATCTCCGTATATGGGCATAAAAGGGACACAGGCAGATATATGGGCATAAAAGGGACAAATCAGGCTGTTCCGGAGGAAATCGGCGCAAACGCTGACTCATTGTGACATCACTGGCATATGGGCAGATACAGAGATCTCCCTATATGGGCATATATAGACAGATATCTCCGTATATGGGCATAAAAGGGACACAGACTGATACAGAGATCTCCATATATGGGCATATGGGCAGATACAGAGATCTCCATATATGGGCATATGAGCATAAAATGGACGCAGATAGAGTATATGGGCAAGTATATGGGCAACCTATAACTCCATATATGGAGACATCTAGCTGCTGACATCAGTAAATGGGCGCAAGCGCTGACTCATTGTGACATCACTGCAGTGCCGGGCCTTGCCTCGACCCGACAGATATCTCCGTATATGGGCATAAAAGGGACACAGGCAGATATATGGGCATAAAAGGGACAAATCGGCGCAAGCGCTGGGCATAAAAGGGACACAGACAGATATATGGGCATAAAAGGGACAAACTGAGATCTCCATATATGGGCATATGGGCAGATACAGAGATCTCCATATATGGGCATATGGGCATAAAATGGACGCAGTCACGCAAACAAATGGTCAAAACAGATCCTATGACAACAGGTATAATGGGGTTTGCATTAAAGGGCGGGCATTCATCCCCTATTTACATTGTTCCCGAGTTGGCCAGGGCGCCGACTAGACGCTCGGCCGAGCTTCTAGTTTGTTTCTAATTTGCTTAGCCTCCACCTCCATCTGCAGCTGGCTTACTGTTCTGGGGCTGCTCACTCAGTGCTCTCTCACTCTGCCTCCCTGTATAGTAGACAGAGTCATTTCCTTCTTTTATTCTATCAACATTTTTGCTATCAACATGTCCAAGGAGAAGTCTAACGTCCTTGGATCGCTCTATATATGTGACGTTATAGACTGCGAGGACCCAAGCTTCGTCCCCTCTATCAAGAAAACAAAAGACTATTTTTAATGGCGATGGTCCTGTCTGTGGCTGTGAAGAAAAGCCCAGATCAAGCTTGGCTTTGCCTTTGCCACAAACCACAAACCAGCCCCGGCCCGCGCCGTTCCCCCGTTGCCCAGGTCTCTCTCCCCGGGCAGGGAGCAGACAGTGTCCCCGCCGCCCATGGAGCCTCCCTCCTCCCCGGCCGCTCCAAGTCCCAGCGCCGCTAAGCGGCCGCCGCTGGCCTCCTCCTCCTCCTGCTGCTCCCCGGCCCGCAGGGGGTCCATGCCGGTCGGACCCCCTTCCCTCCTCCTCCGTGTCCGTGATAGACCGCCTCTCCTATCGCTGTCCCACCCCCGGTTTTCCCCTCCCTGTCCGCGGCTAGAGTGAGCTAAAACACCCCGGTCCTCCCTTCACTATCCCCGGCTATAGAGAGCTTAAACACGCCGCCTCTTCTATCACTGTCCCCGGCTAGAAAGAGCTCCACACCCCGCCTCTCCTCTCACTATACCCGGCTACACGGGGCCGCTGCTGCCTGCTGCGCTGCAGATGAAAACGCTCCAACCAGGAGGAAGAGGAGCGGGTCGAGCGACCAGACCGAGCGTAGGTGCCCGACGTAGGTGCACCCTCTCGGGCTGCGCTCGCGGGCCGCTCGCGGGGCGCCCCGCGATCCCCGGAGCTCGCGTGGCGAGCGAGCCGGGCTCCCGGGCTCGCTCGCCCCGCGAGCGCCAGGGCTCGCTCGCCCCGCAAGCCGTCAAAAAGTTTGGGAACCACTGTTCTATACTAGGCTATGATGTCCTTGGTTCATTATCGCCAAAATAAACATTGTTCTACCGTGAGTGATACGTAGTATGCAGTGAAGAAAAGAATATAGCCTGGTTTATGGGCTGTTATATTTCATACATTTTTATACATTATACATAAATACAATGCGGGTGGGGTTGATTGTCTAATGTAGATTAACGTTCTCTAATGTCTGGTCTAGCAACGGTCGCCCTGTGTCATTTGACAGTAGGCTTATATCATACAACATAGGCCTACAGTAGGCTATAATCAGAGCTGCAACATTATCCTATTTTTGTATTGGCCCAATATTAACATTATGTGTTTTGTCAACGTTGGAGAGGAGAGGAGGGGAGGGGGGAGGGGGAGGGGGGAAAAACCCCACTAGATGCGCCCCTGAGCAAACAAAGGCCGTTTTGGTATTGCAGCTGGAGAGCCTCATTATAGTAGTAGTCAGGCGGAAATTCTGGAAAAAGGCCTTCTATAAGCAGGTTAGAGGCATTTGGGGGTAAAAGTGGGTAACCAGGCCATTTTACATAATTCAGGGGTGCAGAATCTGAAAAACCTGGTTACCAATCAAAATCTTGAGTTTTTGACCTTCTAATTTGCATAACAAAGTGGCTACCGAATTGTACATTTTGAACTATTTATTCAAGCAATATTTCTCTTTCAAAAAACTTTTCATTATTTTATCATATAATCAGGGTTTTGCGAACACCCAGGACAGTTTTTGAGTTGCTTGATTCAGTTTATATTTAGATATTTGATATTCATTGTATCAGACACGCCCCCTTCCTATACAAACCCATTGTAACTTCAAACTCCATTTTAACCATGATAGATTTAATGAAAACACCCATCCTTTTTTCTGGTAAAATGAATATCAAATATCTAAATCTAAACTGAATCAAACAACTCAAAAACTGTCCTGGGTGTTCCCAAAAGCTTGATTAGACGATAAAATTACTAAAGGTTTTTTTGAAAGTGAAATATCCCTTGAAGAAATAGTTTAAAATTGACAATTATGCAGCTATTTTGTTATGCAAATTAGAAGGTCAAAAACTCAAAATTTTGCTTGGTAACCATTTTTTTCAGATTCAGCACCCTTGAATTGTGTAAAATAGACTGGTACCCAACTTTTACCCCAAAATGCCTCTAACAATCACATTTTTCAGAAATACCACTAGACTATAGAGCTAGAAGAAACTATAAGGAATGGTCAGAGTGTTTGTTGGGGGTTAAGACCTGTCTAAGACTCAATTTTGAGCATATATTTATACAAAAAATATGGTTTTAAAAGCATGGTGTAGGCCCTTTAAGATGTTTGTTAGTTCTGAATCCCATAGGAACATTTTATATTTGGTAATGTCATATTAATATCATATTTTGGGTTTGCCATCACTCCTTCAAAAATGTTTTCTTGTATTTGTTTTTATATTTTTTTTAGTCATTATGCCAATTGAAAAAAAGAAAGAAAAGATACAGATGCTTAATAATCTGAGGTGACTATTTACAGTATTTATATTTCTAATTTTCTGAATAAACAATGTGGGGTTACAATTTTAAAAAGGATAGAATTGTTTATGCACATATGCACCTGTACCCTTGCATTGTATTTATGTTTAAATAAAGCTACAGCAAAATGATTCGATTATTCCCAAATAGCTTTGCTTTGGAGTCGATTGGTATAGGAATTGAGAGTTGAGATTGAGAATATGGTATTTCGTTCAAATGTGCGACGGGAAAAGCTTCCAAAAACACTGATACTGAACACTGACTAGAAAATACTAGAGTTTAAACTGGCCACGCAACGGCGCTTCTGCAACGATCTGGCATCGTGTGGAGAGAAGACCAAACATTTATGGCCTTCTGGTGATGAGCTGTAGGCAGGCAGGTGAGGGTGATGAGGGAACTGGAAACAGGTGTGCCTGCTGGTATGATTGGCCGAAACGACACCGGAAACAGGTGTCTATTTGGAGCCCGCCTACTATTTCACTTCCGCCTCCATGTTATAAAGACTGTGTGCAGATGAGTGCAGTTTGTATTTGTCTCTGATTTGGTGCTGAGATTTTGCCTCTGACAAAGAGTAACTGAGACATCATGAGAGCTGCTGCAGTCTTCTTGTTGGTGCTGGGTCACCTGGCTCTGTGTCAGGGTAAGTCTTCAGTCCACTTTCCATCTCCTGTCAGCATGCATTTTCATTGATTTTTGAATATGTTATGAATCACATTATTTGGTTCAGATTTTTCATCCAATGATAATTGTGGGCTCGCTGGAAGCGAGCACACGTATGTTCTCATTATTTATCTAGTATATTTGTGTCTCTTCAACTTTAGCACGATTCAACTCTTGTACATACATACACCTAGAAACACCATTCAAACTGTGGACTTGTGTGCTTGTACTTTTCTTTTTGAAATGCTTGTACTTTTCTTTTTGAAATCTTTTGTAGTTTTTGAAATGTAACTTTAAGCACCAAATGCATTTCCAATGGGTTTCACAAGTCTGGAGAGGATGAGAGGCCCATGTTTTTGTTAAGGCACTGCAGATGCAATTCTTACACTATAGATATTCTTTTTATATCACCAAGTTTGCATGGTCTGCTCTCCGATTTGATCTAAGCTGTGTGATGTATACATTTTGAGTTAACCCATGTCCCTCTAGTAATTGGCACACCTGCCGATGGCTAGCCTGTCAGTTTGGCTGCTCAGTGGTGCTGCAAAGTAACTAAGTACATTTACTATACAAGACTGCTCGGTGGTGCTGCAAAGTAACTAAGTACATTTACTATAAGTGCTTACAATGCAATGCGTACAATTTTGAGGTACTTTACTTCATATTCCATTTTTGTTACTTCTGCTCCACTACAATTACAGCATTTGACAGCTTGAATTACTTTGCAGATTTTATTATTAATACAAAACATACAGTAGATGAACCACTTAATACTTTGGATAAATAGTACTTTGGATAAATAGCTGATCTACAATGTGCAGTGTTGTGAGCTTGTCGATCTGCTTTCATTCCTGTTAGCAGCAAGGGTGTGCCTGCTTTGTTAACATGATCCCTTTATAGGTGAGCAGGGTGGGGCCTCATTGGCTTGATGGCACTTCATTGGAGTGCACCTGGATAGTTTGTACTTTAATCCATTATTTTTTTGTCTTTAAGCGAGCCCAACTTGTTTTGGATGGAACAATATTTTCTAGTCAATATGATGTTGTATTCCTCCCAGGTTGGACATGTACCCAGGGCCCACCGCTGAGCATGGCTGAGCAGGTTGATACTGGCCTGGGACAAGTGGTCGCTATAGACACAAACAATCATGCCTATTCTCTGAGTGGCTCGTCCTGGATCAAACTGCTAGATGCCGACCTGAAGCATATCTCAGTGGGAGACGCAGGGATATGGGCGACTGGGGTTTCAGACTTAATCTACAAATATGTGGACGGCAGCTGGGCACAAGTTCAAGGTAAAAAAGAAACGTTTTCAGCTCCTTTGTACTGTACGTCATTAGAAATGTGATGAATCCTCACATGCCATTTACAATACATTCTGGGAGATGATGTAGTATTTGGACTGTTATTGACACCATTGCACCATACTTATATCTTTTGTTTTTATTATTGCCTTTAGGGGCGTTGATCCAGGTGGATGCTGGAGGCAATCATTTTGCTGTGGGAGTTAACAAAGGAAACGGCATCTATTGTCTTAAGCCTAATTACACTATGACCTTCAATGGTCGTGGCTCTGCTGTACAATGGGTTAAAATACCTGGGGGTCTGAAGTACTTCAGCTGTGGCCCATATGGATGCTGGGGAGTCAACAGTGCAGACAACATCTTCTTCAACCCGGTAAGATTCTGTGGTCGCAAATGAATAGCTACATGAAGATGAATAGATACAGTAGAACAAATAATTCCTCCTTATAAAAACTCTTAAAGTGATTTTAAAAGAGACACAGATTTGGTGAGCTCAAGCTGAGCTCTTCAGGTCATTCCAGAGCCAAGGGTCAACAAAGGTACGATCAACCTTTGTCTTTAACAGCCAGCAGAGTCTGAAGATCTCGGGCATGTACACAGTTTCCGAGTAAATATACCGCTCAAAGAAATGAAGGCAGTTTCAGAGTAAATATACCGCTCAAAGAAATGAAGGGAACAAAATGTTCCCTTAATTTATTTGAGCATGGTATAGTACCGCTCAAAGAATTAAGGGAACGTTTTGTCCACCTGCTTGCCCCCTGTCAGCATTGAGCAATTTATTTTATAGGGGGTAAACGTATGGGGCCGATTTACTTTATACACGTCCTATGTTCAGTTCAATGGCATTCTTTGGGATATGAAGATGAGCAATAAATGTTTTCTTTAATGTGTTTGTGTATACGTATATAGCTCAAGTCTGCAGACGACTGCTCATTCTCAGGCTGGGAGCGCATTGGAGGAGCTCTCAGCATGATTGAGGTGGGAAGTGACGGTCTAGTCTTTGGGGTGAACCAGATTGGTAATGTTTACGAAAGGTGAGCAAGGGCAAAATGTAGGCTACTCTTTAGTGTCTTTAAACCTCATTGTTTTACTGTTTTGTTCTATAGTGGATTTTAACTTTTGTATCGTAAACCACTTTGAACTGCACTATGAATAGTGAGTTTATGAATAGTGAGTTTCTGTAGAACATATTAAATAATCACACTTCAATTGACATAACAATTCCAACCCTTGTCTATAATGCAAGGGAAAATTTATGGCCAGCCGGTGATTGTTGAGAAATAAACGGACGTTGGTGCATTGTCTGTTTCTCACTTCAAATGTAAAAAAAAAAAAAAAGACATTTGTTGTCTGTCATGTTGGCTACGGATAACATTGGATGCAGTGCAGTAGAATGCTAATGCTTTGAATGGGCCTGCTGTGTCCTGCAAGTGTGCCCAAGTTTTAACAAAATAAAGGCCGGGCGTGTGATGTGTAGCCCCAATCTCTCCTGACGCTCCGGCCCTGACCCAATGGCATGGTGTGTGACTAACATTTATACATCAATATTGACTAACATTTATACATCAATATTGTGTCCCAAATCCCAACAGAACTGGCATTTCCAAAGGACTTCCTCAGGGGAGCGGTTGGAAGCAGCTTACCTTCAGCGTCACCATGAAACACGTCTCATACGATCTTGGTACCATTTTTGGTGTGACCACTGGTGGAGTCATCATGAAGTGCACCGCATGCACTGCATGAGGTGACCGCTGTTCAACAGACATCCAGAGCTCTTCTAATGAAAATTAAATGCTTATTGAAAATGATGCATTATTAGATCATCACACTCTGTCATCAGGGATGTGACATTTTGGGGAGTAGGGAATGTTTCCTTTCGGGTATGGTAACCTACAATATCGTTGCTGTAAACATATGGTGTTTAATCAAAATTGAATAAACTTCTAATCGTCATCCAAACACATTTGAACTCTTTATTTTTGATTGCCACTGCCAATCTTGTCAGGTAATCCTTGTTTGTCTGATTCCTTAAGACCTTGGAGTATAAAATGGAACCTCCTAGCTGCCATGTGATTTATGCAGTTACTATGAAAACTGTCACATCTTGTCAGTGATGTCATCAATATTAAGTATTGCTGCATTACAAGTTGGATTTTATAAAAATAAACTTGTTTCACATTCAAAAGTGTCAAAGATTGGAGTAAACAACTTGAACCAAAAACATTGGCAGCCATCTTTAATTCACATTTTCGACCAGATGCCATGGGAACGTGCTAGGATCCGGCAACATTTGAAATCAGCCTACGTGCAAATGTTCACTTTCTGCCGGAAGTGGACAACTGAGCCAATTTGTTACATGATTATTTCCCTGACTAAATAAGCAATAGGCCTATAGCTGATCTACAAGTTCACAACACATTGATGTAGAGGGGTAAAAAAGGGCAGACCAAGTACCGAGCCAAAGTTTACAAAGTGAGAATTTGTTAAACATCTGAAAACGCAACACATAAATCCAATCCTGTTCTGCAGGCTACAACAATGGGGAGAATATGACCATTATGTTGTGAAAGGGATATTAGGCTACAACAATGGGGAGAATATGACCATTATGTTGTGAAAGGGATATTATGGATGTAGGCCTACATTTTAAAGGAGAATTTTGGTCAGTATTGTCCATTTTGTTCGACCCCACCACAGCCCACAAGGGGAGCAGTGGGGCTCCCTTTTTTCTCTGCTGTTTGTAAACACACTGTTGATCAGCGTATAACCAGTAGATAAACTATTTATGATTCAGTATAGCACAAGTTGCCTAATTTAAATTTTACTGTATAACAGATTTATCATTGAGAAATATAATGCTTTATGCTGCTGAACTGAATCCAAACCATTGTTTAGTGGCAAGAAGGTAGCAACAATTCAAGATCACATCAGGACAATTACTGATTGTCCCAAGTGGGGCTCTCGTTGCCAGACTGGCTTTGGCAGCCTTGGCGGCGGTGGTGGACTTGACCAGCTCTGGATCCTGGGTGATGTCTTCATGAGGCAGTATTATTCCATCTTTGATGTCGGTGCCCAGTCTGTTGGATCTGTGTAATCAAGCAACCCGATGGGTCATCGATAACTATGACTTCCTTATGGCTTCTATGTTACTCATGCATGGCTGTAAAAAAGCATTTCGCACTCGCCTATCAATAAATGCACCGAATATGTGTGTGTAAATCTGTGTCTGTATCTAGTGTGTACCCTGTATATCTTGACTTCAAAGTTGGCACGTGCATCGCAGAGAACCCAAGGTAGTGTAGTACAAGTGCCTAGTTGGAAGTCGGTCTGATCAGCAAGTGATATTGCATAACTGGAGTGGCGGGCATCACCCTCATGTATAGAAAAGAACAAGAAGCATAACATCTTGAATTCCAATATGGCCGCCATGGCAAAACTTTAAGATGTTTGTTAGTTCTGAATCCCATAGGAACATTTTATAGTTGGTAATGTCATATTAATATCATATTTAGGGTTTGCCATCACTCCTTCAAAAATGTTTTCTTGTATTTGTTTTTATAATTTTTTTAGTCATTATGCCAATTGAAAAAAAGAAAGAAAAGATACAGATGCTTAATTATCTGAGGTGACTATTTACAGTATTTATATTTCTAATTTTCTGAAGAGACAATGTGGGGTTACAATTTTAAAAAGGATATAATTGTTTATGCACATATGCACCTGTACCCTTGCATTGTATTTATGTTTAAATAAAGCTACAGCCAAATGATTAGATTATTCCCAAATAGCTTTGCTTTGGAGTCGATTGGTATAGGAATTGAGAGTTGAGATTGAGAATATGGTATTTTGTTCAAATGTGCGACGGGAAAAGCTTCCAAAAACACTGATACTGAACACTGACTAGATAATACTAGAGTTTAAACTGGCCACGCAACGGCGCTTCTGCAACGATCTGGCATCGCGTGGAGAGAAGACCAAACATTTATGGCCTTCTGGTGATGAGCTGTAGGCAGGCAGGTGAGGGTGATGAGGGAACTGGAAACAGGTGTGCCTGCTGGTATGATTGGCCGAAACGACACCGGAAACAGGTGTCTATTTGGAGCCCGCCTACTATTTCACTTCCGCCTCCATGTTATAAAGACTGTGTGCAGATGAGTGCAGTTTGTATTTGTCTCTGATTTGGTGCTGAGATTTTGCCTCTGACGAAGAGTAACTGAGACATCATGAGAGCTGCTGTAGTCTTCTTGTTGGTGCTGGGTCACCTGGCTCTCTGTCAGGGTAAGTCTTCAGTCCACTTTCCATCTGTCAGCATGCATGCATTTTCATAGATTTCTGAATTATGTTATGAATCACATTATTTGGCTCAGATTTTTCATTCAATGATAATTGTGGGCTTGCTGGAAGCGAGCACACGTATGTTCTCATTATTTATCTAGTATATTAGTATCTGTCCAACTTTAGCACGATTCAACTCTTGTACATACTTACACCTAGAAACACCATTCAAACTGTGGACTTGTGTGCTTGTACTTTTCTTTTTGAAATCTTTTGTAGTTTTTGAAATGTAACTTTAAGCACCCAATGCATTTCCAATGGGTTTCACAAGTCTGGAGAGGATGAGGGGCCCATGTTTTTGTTAAGGCACTGCAGACGCAATTCTTACACAATAGATATTATTTTTATATCACCAAGTTAGCATGGGTCTGCTCTCCGATTTGATCTAAGCTGTGTGGCGTATCCACGAGTTTCCAACGCCCCATAGTGCATTGCGCAGACGTCTGCACCGAGCTTCCGCCGCCGATTTACAAGCTCACAACGGGTTGCATCTGCGACGCAACGTGAGCTTGTATGTCTGCTGTTAAACCCGGAATTTTGGTCCTGATAGTCTCCAGTAAACTCCCGGGGAAACTTGTGGATACATTTTTGAGTTAACCCATTTCCCTCTAGTAATTGGCACACCTGCCGATGGCTAGCCTGTCAGTTTGGCTGCTCAGTGGTGCTGCAAAGTAACTAAGTACATTTACTATACAAGTGCTTACAATGCAATGCGTACAATTTTGAGGTACTTTACTTCATATTCCATTTTTGTTACTTCTGCTCCACTACAATTACAGCATTTGACAGCTTGAATTACTTTGCAGATTTTATTATTAATACAAAACATACAGTAGATGAACCACTTAATACTTTGGCTAAATAGCTGATCTACAATGTGCAGTGTTGTGAGCTTGTCGATCTGCTTTCATTCCCCCTGTTAGCAGCAAGGCTGCCTTGCTAACATGATCCCTTATAGGTGAGCAGGGTGGGGCCTCATTGGCTTATGGCACTTCATTGGAGTGCACCTGGATAGTTTGTACTTTATTCCATTGTTATATTTTTTTTTTTGTCTTTAAGCGATGTTTTGGATGGAACAATATTTTCTAGTCAATATGATGTTGTATTCCTCCCAGGTTGGACATGTACCCAGGGCCCACCGCTGAGCATGGCGTTGCAGGTTGATACTGGCCTGGGACAAGTGGTCGCTATAGACACAAACAATCATGCCTATTCTCTGAGTGGCTCGTCCTGGATCAAACTGCTAGATGCCGACCTGAAGCATATCTCAGTGGGAGACGCAGGGATATGGGCGACTGGGGTTTCAGACTTCATCTACAAATATGTGGACGGCAGCTGGGCACAAGTTCAAGGTAAAAAAGAAACGTTTTCAGCTCCTTTGTACTGTACGTCATTAGAAATGTGATGAATCCTCACATGCCATTTACAATACATTCTGGGAGATGATGTAGTATTTGGACTGTTATTGACACCATTGCACCATACTTGTATCTTTTGTTTTTATTATTGCCTTTAGGAGCGTTGATCCAGGTGGATGCTGGAGGCAATCATTTTGCTGTGGGAGTTAACGAAGGAAACGGCATCTATTGTCTTAAGCCTAATTACACAATGACCTTCAATGGTCGTGGCTCTGCTGTACAATGGGTTAAAATACCTGGGGGTCTGAAGTACTTCAGCTGTGGCCCATATGGATGCTGGGGAGTCAACAGTGCAGACAACATCTTCTTCAACCCGGTAAGATTCTGTGGTCGCAAATGACTAGCTACATGAAGATGAATAGATACAGTAGAACAAATAATTCCTCCTTATAAAAACTTTTAAAGTGATTTTAAAAGAGACACAGATTTAGTAAGCTCAAGCTGAGCTCTTCAGGTCATTCCAGAGCCAAGGGTCAACAAAGGTACGATCAACCTTTGTCTTTAACAGCCAGCAGATTCTGAAGATCTCGGGCATGTACACAGTTTCCGAGTAAATATACCGCTCAAAGAAATGAAGGGAACAAAATGTTCCCTTAATTTATTTGAGCATGGTATACTGTAGTACCGCTCAAAGAATTAAGGGAACGTTTTGTCCACCTGCTTACCCCCTGTCAGCATTGAGCAATTTATTTTATAGGGGGGATAACGTATGGGGCCCATTTACTTTATACACGTCCTATGTTCAGTTCAATGGCATTCTTTGGGATATGAAGATGAGCAATAAATGTTTTTCTTTAATGTGTTTGTGTATACGTATATAGCTCAAGTCTGCAGACGACTGCTTATTCTCAGGCTGGGAGCGCATTGGAGGAGCTCTCAGCATGATTGAGGTGGGGAGTGACGGTCTAGTCTTTGGGGTGAACCAGATTGGTAATGTTTACGAAAGGTGAGCAAGGGCAAAATGTAGGCTACTCTTTAGTGTCTTTAAGCCTCATTGTTTTACTGTTTTGTTCTATAGTGGATTTTAACTTTTGTATTGTAAACCACTTTGAACTGCACTATGAATAGTGAGTTTATGAATAGTGAGTTTCTGTAGAACATATTAAATAATCAAACTTCAATTGACATAACAATTCCAACCCTTGTCTATAATGCAAGGGAAAATTTATGGCCAGTCGGTGATTGTTGAGAAATAAACGGACGTTAGTGCATTGTCTGTTTCTCACTTCAAATGTAAAAAAAAAAAGACATTTGTTGTCTGTCATGTTGGCTACGGCATAACATTGGTTGCAGTGCAGTAGAATGCTAATGCTTTGAATGGGCCTGCTGTGTCCTGCAAGTGTGCCCAAGTTTTAACAAAATAAAGGCCGGGCGTGTGATGTGTAGCCCCAATCTCTCCTGACGCTCCGGCCCTGACCCAATGGCATGGTGTGTGACTAACATTTATACATCAATATTGACTAACATTTATACATCAATATTGTGTCCCAAATCCCAACAGAACTGGCATTTCCAAAGGACTTCCTCAGGGGAGCGGTTGGAAGCAGCTTACCTTCAGCGTCACCATGAAACACGTCTCATACGATCTTGGTACCATTTATGGTGTGACCACCGGTGGAGTCATCATGAAGTGCACTGCATGCACTGCATGAGGTGACCGCTGTTCAACAGACATCCAGAGCTCCTCTAATGAAAATTAAATGCTTATTGAAAATGATGCATTATTAGATCATCACACTCTGTCATCAGGGATGTGACATTTTGGGGAGTAGGGAATGTTTCCTTTCGGGTATGGTAACCTACAATATCGTTGCTGTAAACATATGGTGTTTAATCAAAATTGAATAAACTTCTAATCGTCATCCAAACACATTTGAACTCTTTATTTTTGATTGCCACTGCCAATCTTGTCAGGTAATCCTTGTTTGTCTGATTCCTTAAGACCTTGGAGTATAAAATGGAACCTCCTAGCTGCCATGTGATTTATGCAGTTACTATGAAAACTGTCACATCTTGTCAGTGATGTCATCAATATTAAGTATTGTTGCATTACAAGTTGGATTTTATAAAAATAAACTTGTTTCACAAGTGTCAAAGATTGGAGTAAACAACTTGAACCAAAAACATTGGCAGCCATCTTTAATTCACATTTTCAACCAGATGCCATGGGAACGTGCTAGGATCTGGCAACATTTGAAATCAGCCTACGTGCAAATGTTCACTTTCTGCCGGAAGTGGACAACTGAGCCAATTTGTTACATGATTATTTCCCTGACTAAATAAGCAATAGGCCTATAGCTGATCTACAAGTTCACAACACATTGATGTAGAGGGGTAAAAAAGGGCAGACCAAGTACCGAGCCAAAGTTTACAAAGTGAGGATTTAATTTGTTAAACATCTGAAAACGCAACACATGAATCCAATCCTGTTCTGCAGGCTACAACAATGGGGAGAATATGACCATTATGTTGTGAAAGGGATATTATGGATGTACATTTTAAAGGAGAATTCCGTCAGTATTGTCCATTTTGTTCGACCCCACCACAGCCCACAAGGGGAGCAGTGGGGCTCCCTTTTTTCTCTGCTGTTTGTAAACACACTGTTGATCAGCGTTTAACCAGTAGATAAACTATTTATGATTCAGTACAGCACAAGTTACCTAATTTAAATTCTACTGTATAACAGATTTATCATTGAGAAATATAATGCTTTATGCTGCTGAACTGAATCCAAACCATTGTTTAGTGGCAAGAAGGTAGCAACAATTCAAGATCACATCAGGAAAATTACTGATTTTGCAGATATGATATGAAATCCCATAACCTGAAATCACCCCACTACTGGTGGGCGAGATGTAAAGGGCTTATGTTTGGAGTCCAATAGTGTTCCACCAGTATTTAGTTTAGGCATTCGCATGAGTGCGTGTGTGTGTGTGTGTGTGAGTGTGTGTTTGGGGTTGTGGGTGAATGGGTGAATGTAATGCACATTGTAAGCGCTTTGGATAAAGGCGCTCTAAATGCAACATTTTTATCTTTTTTCCAAGATTCTGCTGTTATCAACTACAGTGCAGTAGCTCTGGCAAACGGCCCGAGTCTACATCTTGCCAGGTGGAAAATGTGGATATCAACATTAAACAGAACACGGAGGCATGAACATCAAATCATTTGATCTTAATGTCAATATAAGCACTTCCAAAAAAAACTTTGGAACCTTGTATCCCTATTCTTGGGGGAACATTCGCTGAAAATAGCAGATCTACAAGCTCACAACGCGTTGCAAAACGACACGTTGTGAGCTTGTTGATCACCTATTTACAGCAAAGCGATTTGGTGTAGATTCATTAAAAACAAGAGTGGACCATGTACAAAGCGAAGCCAGGTCAAGTTTACCAAGTATAGAGGGTTTAAGTGGTTATCTTATTTATCTCTATATTCAGAGATATGGCCATGTAATTCATTGTTGTATCACACATTTCTTATCTTAAGTTACAATTTGATTACACAGAAAGGCATTCTGGGGATACAATGGACTGTATATAAAGATTCTCTCACCATATTTTCCACTTCCTGAGTCTTAACAGCAAAGTTAACAACCATGAAGTGGCTTGTTGTCCTCTCTGCCCTGGTGGCTCTCTCTGAATGTCTCCACAGGTAAGAACCACCTGGCTGAATGAAGCCATCTTTACGTTATTGTATAATAATCGGAATGATTAGAGATCAGAGGTTTTATTTGTTCACTTATACAATCACATACTGTATATCTGCACGTTGTTTTGCACATAAGATTTAACAGGGTATAACCCAAGTAAAGATAAAAGTAAACGGTAAAAAAGTAAATTTCTGTAAAAAGATGTTTTTATTTCTTTATTACAGAATGTGATGGGAGAATGATGTATTAATCGGGATATAATATACAGTGTACAGTATTGTATAGTGCAAAGGTACAGAAATTGTGTTATAGTAAGCTTGTAAAGGAAAAGATGAAAATCTCACCATGTATAAGCCATTTTGTTTTACCTTATCAAGGCTATTCAGACAATGTTAAAAGGTTGCCCCATGTTATGTACACACTCAACACATTTTTACTTTGTAAACATGATGTCTGTACAGTGCCTGGTTGTCAGGGTGCACAGCTATAAGAATACATGTTCACAGGTTATGATATTTGAAATGTGTCTATGCAGTCTGTGCATATACTGTATCGGTATGCAAACTCAAAAACCAAGTCATGCTATTAGGTCAATGTTTACACTGTCGGAGTAAAATAAGCACTTGTGACTTTGCTGCGTTGCGTACAATGTGAATAAATCTCATTCAGATTCTAACCTCTTTATCTATTGCACTGCAAAGGATAGCAAAAAAGCGCCCGCCATTATAACTGATCATTTGATGTGTGCAGGGTGCCACTGATCAAGAGGAAATCTGCACGGGAGGTCCTGCGGGAGAAGGGTCTGTTGGAGGAGTACATCAGAAAGGGGTTGACATATGACCCCATGGCCAAGTTCCTCCAGTCAGGCACTCAGCCCATGTACAACGATTATGATGTAAGCAGAACCACAAACTTTAAACCTGATTTACACTTCATTGTACAAACCTTGCCGAAAATAGCAGATTGGCCATCCAACTAAGAGTAAATTAGACTTTAGTTATTGTCTAATAATCACCCTCTTTGACATTGTAAAAGCAGGTGACACATAAATCACCCTAATAGTCAGTGTCCTTTGATCATATAATGTTCAATAATGTTATTCTACATTTCTGCCAAGTCACCACATTCATTACATTGTCGTGTGTCACTTCCAGATGTCCTACTATGGAGTGATCTCCATTGGCACTCCTCCCCAGTCCTTCTCTGTTGTTTTTGACACTGGCTCGTCCAACCTCTGGGTGCCCTCTGTCCAGTGCCAGGCCTGCCGTGAGTACAGTTAACTTCAAAATAAAATAAAAATAGTCTACTTCATTTGTCACATAATTACGGTACAGTAGATGTAATTCCTGGCAAAGGAAGTACAAACAGTTGTAAGGGGCCTGGGCGCAAAAATGGATGCGGGTGCCCCCTGGTTTTAAGGTCCAACCCCTGCAATACCCCTTCCCATTTCAACAATAGACCGTTTGTCAGCCTTCTGATTGGTCCCTGAGACTCGCTACCGGGAGTGGAGTTATGCAGTGGGAGAAAGTGGCTTCAGTCTTTCACGGCGGTGCGCATTGCGGAGCACGGCCAGTACGGCGCTGTGCGATCATAGCGATTTCGATCATTATAATGAATAAGCTTCAACAGACTAGTTCACATGAACCTTATCAATGTAACTAAGATTTTCGATTGGGTACATATATTTTAAATGGGCAGAATTACGACAGCCAGCCTATTATGCAGTGGATTTATAGGCTGGCTGACAGCCTGCACGGTGCTTTCTCTCTCTGTATCTCTCCTCCAACTTTTTCAGAGGATTAAACTAATTAAAACATGTATTTTGGGGGGCAAACCCCTGTTTTGCAATGTAACTACTGTACTTTTTTCTTCCCTTTTTATTAATATCACGTAGTGTTTTAGAGATGGACCGATTGCAAAATTCTTGGCCGATACCGATCCACCGGTTTTATGAAGGTCTGACCTGCCAAAACCGATTTTTCCGATACCGATTTCTTTAGCTAAGAACTAGGAAATAGGGTTGCTCCAATACCCTTTTGTTTCAGGCCAAGTAGGCCTACAAGACATACTTCAATTTGAGTACCAATAAGCTAGAAGAACACTAATCCCAAATCAATCACAATAGTACAATATCCAAATTCACAGACAATATCCAGTCTAATATGACCGTCTGGACTAGGCAGGAGGAAAGCAGGTGACGCATGCTTTTTCCCCCCCTTCTTTTTGGAGACGACATTGACACAGGATTATGGAATATATCCTTACATTGCAAAGGTAATCGGCACCATCTGTATTCTGTAGGCTGCCTCTAAGTAGACTGGCTGCTACTTGCTAATGTTTACGTCACAGGACCGAGCATCATGCTGTGCAGTGCAAGAGATACAATTGGCCGATTTTGGCATATTTATGTCAGTGACCTGCCGATCACCGATTTGGCCGGTTTGATATGATACCTGCCGATTTCTGATATTGGCCGATACCGATGTCCATCCCTAATGTGTTTCTTTTGGTACTTTAAATAGCTATAATGAGGCTATGAAAAATCTTTTTTCCCCATCCACTTCCATTATAAAAGAATCTGCCCTGGTAAATTCGTCCCACCTAGTAACAAGAGCAAAATGGGGCGGGATTTTTATCATACGGTCTATTGTTCAAATTACTTTCTACCAGCTTTAGTTTGTAGAAGAGTCTACTGGCTTCTTAGAACTAACATTTTATCTTAAACTATCAAATATATAAATATAATATTAAAGGTGTATTTCACTTTCAAACACTTATGGGGTAACTCCATTTTAACCTTGTTAGATTCATTGAAAACACCTATCCTTGATTCTGGTGACTGATATTGTCCTTATGCGTGAAGGTGTTTCAATTATGTTTTTCATAAATTCGTTATTAAGAAATTGAAAATAAAAAATAAATTGTAGGGGAGAATATTCTTATGTTCAAGACGTATAGGCCTACAGTGCCAAAAGGTGAAGTGGCCTGTTAAAGCCCAGAGAGACTGATTATAAAAATTAGGGGTGAAGGACCTTCCTCAAAATCATTCATCTGTTTGTATTAGCGAGTGGAGACACTTGTTTTAGTCACTGTAGGTGAGATGTACTTGGTCCAATTTACCATCTCTCAAATGCACTGCTAAAAACGACAATGTTTTACAGAGATGCACAGCAGATTCAATCCACAGAAGTCTTCCACCTTCACGCGGCTTGGCAAGTCTCTGAACATAGGGTACGGTACCGGCAGCCTGACTGGATATCTGGCCAGTGACACTGTTGAGGTAACCAAAAGTAACATTCACACTGTACCTGTCCACCGACAAATAGGAACTTTCATTAACAGCTAACCTTGGTTTCCAGGTTGGTGGGATTTCTGTGGCCCAGCAGGTGTTTGGACTCGCCCAGACGGAGGATTCCTTTTTTGAGTATCAGATGTCCGATGGTATCCTGGGACTTGCTTACCAGTCCCTTGCCAATGACAATGTGGTGCCTGTCTTTCAAAACATGATGCAGCAGAACCTGGTGTCTCAGAAACTCTTCTCTGTCTACCTGAGCAGGTAATGAAATAGTGGGCGGTAAATGAGTTAACAGAGCCGAAATTTAAAAGTATGTTGTTTCCGCGAGACCTGACAGACGCTTCTCGCCCTTAGGGCGTCTTACTTGTTATATATACACTATGTATGTGTATACCATATATATTTAATAACAAATATCCACATAGTATGTACTATTATGTGTTCTTTTCCTCTGATACTAATTTGTCTCACCTGCTCCCTTTAGCAACTCAGAGAAGGGCAGTGAGGTGATCTTCGGTGGGATTGATGAAACCCACTATACCGGACAAATCACCTGGATCCCCTTGATCTCTGAGACCTATTACGTGATAAATATGGACGGGTGAAAACATATTCCCCTCTACTGACAAAATTCACAAATTTCACAAAATTACACCAGCAAAACCTTGCCTACACACCAGGACACTGCTATTAATTCTGCTTCTGCTGTTGCTCCCAACAGTATTATCATCAACGGAAAGACTGTGGCCTGTACTGTTGATAGTGGTGGCTGCTGGGCTATCGTTGACACTGGCACTTCTCTTATTGCTGGCCCAACCAACGACATATACAATATGAACACCGGGGTTGGAGCCGACACCTACAGCGTGAGATACTTTTAGCTTGTTTTATTTTTATGTGAAGATTCTAATTTCAAAAGAGAAACAATAACTACTGTTCCTGCTAAAAACACATAACATTCCTTATACAGGGCAATGTGAACTGCCAGAACATCCAGAACATGCCTGATGTGACCTTCACTCTCAACGGACACGCCTTCGACATCCCTGCCTCTGCCTATGTTCAGCAGGTCAGTCTACATACTCTAATGTACTCTGACCATAGAGTATATATAATAGAGAATGGATAGCCCCGCCCCCAGCTATTCATTTCAATGCAAGTGCTCAGTGGCGTTTTGAAGCATGCGGAAGTAGCTGAATCCAGGTAGGCTACATTGTGGGGGAATTAGCCTTATTCACGGCCCGCCCACCTACTTCCGTTTCTCAGTTTTCCCCGGGTGCTGACTTCAATTTAGAAGGGGAAACTATACTGGACTTAAAGCCAACAAATCATTATTTCTAACAGTAAAGTAAATTATAGTGCTTTGCAGTGTTGGGAAGAACGCTGTTACGTTACGTTACGTTACGTAATGAAACTACTTTTCTCGGTAACTAATAACGTAACTCGTTACCTTTCCCATTTCAATAACGCCGTTCTAGTTACCGTGGTTTTAAGTGGCAAGTTACTTTCAGAGGTCCAATCTCCGCAGCGGAGAGCAGACTGTGAGAACGGCAGCGGTCAGCGGAGCCTCCCCTCCCCTGCCCTGTCATAAACTTCCCCTGCATGCCTGCATGTGTCTGTGGTAAATCTCACAGTAGAGTGAAAGGCATGCCTGGTCTAGCACACTAACTTGATGTGCTGTAGAGGAGCAATGATTGGTTGACCTAGCTTAAACCTTCAGGCTAAGCCAATCAGAGACGGCCTTGGGCGGGTCTTAAAAAATACACACACACTCGAAGCCAGCGCACACACCAGTGTTGCCAGACGTACGATAATTATCGTATTTGTACGATAATTTGACCCTCTGTACGATGTACGATCAATAATTCCAAAAATGCCCAAATGTACGATAATTTCGGCATATCACCAAAAAGAGCGTGAATTCGCTATTTTCCCTGGCTGCTGATCTGGGATCAGGTTTGGCTTCTCAAAATAAGCCAGGAAATCAGTCAATCTGACCCTAGATCTGTACTTGGAGGCATTAAAAACACCGGTTGCATCTTTCCAGACCAGTTTCAGGCTTTTATTTGTGTAAGCTCCAGGAAGTTGCCTACCTCCACGCAGCATATCTGATGCGTTTTTATCACGCAGGAGTCTCAAACAAGGTTGTTTCTTACACTAAAGACGCATTTTTGGTGAAATTACGTTTTTACGCAAGTGATTTCTCTTTTTTTGGCTGTGTACGATAGTTTCATGTCAAATACGATAATTCTGAGGCTCCGGTACGATAATTCAACATTTTCCATCTGGCGGTGTCAGGCATAATCGCCTATAACATTTTCGCCAGGTCTTTTCGCGGGGCACTTTTGCCGTGGAGGAGAGTCTTTTCACCTACCTGTCTGAGCCATTTCGCCTACCCTCAATTCTGCTGTCAGACTGTCCATGTTTTCATATTATCTCTTTGTCATTTAAATATTAGAGTGACTGTGACAGTGGTGTTACATGTCAAACCTACACACGGCTATCCTATGCACTCCATAGTAATCACACAAATACAGAGCTATTGGAATCAGGTGCGCCCAAATAATTAATTAATCCATGTCCCGATACTATACATTCTTTGGTGCAGTATTGAACAGTATTGTAAAATGAACAGTATTGTAGGCCTATATTGTTTTAACATTAGGCTATACAACATATAGGCTATTAGCCTATATAGGTCTATATAAGATATGCTACACCTAAATAGCCTATAGAATCAACCTTGCCTGTCAACAGGCATAAAAAACTATTTTGCCATTTTTTAGGAATAAAATGTGATGTAAATAATAAATGTCAAGTAAACTGTTAGATTCACTTGACACCACTGTCACAGTCACTATAATATTTAAATGACAAAGAGATAATTTGCAAACATGGACAGTCTGACAGCAGAATTGAGGGTAGGCGAAATGGCTCAGACAGGTAGGTGAAAAGACTCTCCTCCAAGGCGAAAATGCCAGGCGAAAGGACCAAATGCGTGTAGGCGAATATGTTATAGGCGAAAGTGCTGGTGACCCATCTGGCGACACTGGCACACACACTGTGTCACATAAACAGTGAAGAGAAGAGACATGGAGGAGAGTTTTAGTGTCTCCAAATGCTGACGAGATCTCGAGACAACAGCAGCTTTGCAACTTGGAAACATTATTTTAACTTTGTGGAGATAAATGGCGCTAGAATCTACTCCACCAAAATCGCCACAGCATGTCAGATTGATTGCCAAGCCACGTAATGCAAGTGCTAGCTAGATTAGCCCCATATAGAATCTCACCCGTCGCTGCGTCCAGGTCCTGTTGTGCTCCGACGCAGCGACGGGTGAGGTTCTATATGGGGCTATAGCTAGATATGAAACATGCTTGATCAACAATGCTTTCCATCGCAACCTTTGAGTAGAACTAGTCAGTGTGCACAGCACAAAGTTCACAACTTGGTTTGAAAAAGGCTACAATGATTATATTCCTGTCAACATTTCTAAACATATCTTTAGCTTTATTGTTCCACTGCATTTCTATGCATAATAATTGCTACAATGACAGGGAGTTGTCTTTTTTCTTTATAAGGTCATTATTGAAGCCCCCTTGCTTTTTGGCAACGTTTTTTAAATCATTTTTTAGAAAAATGTTATAATTAGTTTTCCTGTTCTTTTTTCACATTAACATCACCATTAAATCCTATTGTTTAGTATTACAATGCCATTGGCCACGATATTTGCATATAAATACCCCCCACAGAGAATGACATTCACACTTCCCAGAGAAGTTGAAATTCCAGCTTCTGGTTGAACAACATCTCACTTCTTAACTGAAGCTATTCCTCACTAAAATGCGAATTAGAACATGATTTATGATTTATGGCTATAAAACATTACAAAAACTTTTAAATTTTTTTTAAATTACATTTTCCTGTGATTAGGACTCCTACAACACCATCTGATATTTTTTTTTTGGGGCCAGTAGAAATTAATTCGGGCCTTGCAGGGCAAAAAAATAAAAAATAAAAGTGTAACTGACTTTTTCCAAAGTGTAACTGACTTTTTCCAAAATGCTTCGTTTTGATTATATATATTTTTTAAAGTAAAGTAAGGTAACTAGTAACAAGTTACTTTTATAATTTAGTAACTAGTAACGTAACAAGTTACTTTTTCAGAGCAGTAACTAGTAAAGTAATAAGTTACTTTTTTAAAGTAACTTGCCCAACACTGGTGCTTTGTGCCGTTTAGTATCTTGTGTTCTTGATCATGCTAGCCGTATTTTATACTTTACTATTCGGAAATTGCATTAAATTTGCGATTTCTGTGCTAACTCCATAGGCTATGGTAGGATTTACCCCTTCAAAACGGGACTTCAGCACCCGGGGGATGCTGAGTGGGCGGGTCGTGAATAGGGCGAATTGGATCATCTGGATGATCCACTTTTTCTTACATCGACGAACATCTGACGTCACGACCTTCACGAACGTCACTCGACGTCCATTGAACCCCATAGCAGATCCCAGCGGCACGCTCTTTTGCTCGTGCATGTATTTTTCACCCCGCCTGCAGTTCCAACTTTGGCCAGTAGGGGAGCTTCAATATTACCAGCCGTTCTGGGGGCTTGACTCTGACACACAAACATGCACATGCATGGTGCAGACAGTTGCCGATGAAAAGACAAGTACACGCACACACATTCGCATGTGCACATGCATACACACCACTTGCAACGCTGTAAATTCTTTATGAATGCACACTTTCTCCTCTCTTTCTTTCTCTCTCTCTCTCTCTCTCTCTCTCTCTCTCTCTCTCTCTCTCTCTCTCTCTCTCTCTCTCTCTCCATAGGGGAACGGTGGTTGCAGCACTGGCTTCCAGACGGGAGGAGGCCAGTTCTGGATCCTGGGAGATGTCTTCATTAGACAGTACTATACCATCTTTGACGTGGGGAGTAGTAGAATTGGACTGGCCAAGTCTGTGTAATCAAACCAAGCATCCTGATGGATAATCAATAACACTATGACTTCCCGTACAAGGGCTGTTTGATTCATGCATGGTTGTTAAGTATACTTTCACAAATGGTTATACTAGTAAATGTGCTCTATTTGCTTTTGAATAAAATATAGTGTAGCAAGTAATATTTATTGACCTTTATTTAGGGAAGACCATTGTGAGCACATGCACTGGCTCACTGGCAGGTAAGCCAGTAGGATACAACAGCAGTGGCAACTGGCAAGCGGTGGGAGGAATTAATCGTTATAGCAACTAAATAGGGGAGAAGAAGGGTCAAAAGATAATTGACTACACTAATAAAAAAACAAAAAAATGTTTGAGTCTGTTTGGGAACAGTATACACCATACACATATAGGAAGCTGATAAGGCATTAGTGATGACCACATTGTTCTACTCTAGGTCTCTCAGCCTGTGAATAAGACCAGATTTACAAAATAATATCAAAAGTATTGAAATTTGAGAAAATCCTAGAGAGTTTGAGACAAATCCTTTATATTTTACATCATCATTCATGTACAGTTATGACTCACCCCCCTCCCCCAACCCACAGCACAGCTGGTCCATTTCAGATATCAGATCACACACTTTTTTTTTTTAACTTACAGAATCCTTGTCTAATTTACTAAAACAGTTCACATTTTAGAATATGTATTGTCTTTATGTCCATATTTTGATGTTTTGATATCGGTCTTAATTTGTTTCTCTTATGGTTTCCTCCGCTGCTCCTTAAGCTCCGGTCAGACTCCTGGTGCTGTTATAGTAGTAATCAGGGGCGTCACAAGGGGTGGAAAAGTGGGACTGGGTTACTAGGGCCCAAGGTGGAGGGGCCCTAATTATTTCATACTTTAGCTCAGGGGTTCCCAGACTTTTTTGGCTCAGGGCACCCCTATAAATATTATTTTCATCCCAGGCACCCCTACATATATTAATAATTTTCACTCCTAACACCTTATATTTATACCATTATTTTAGCGATTATGTTGCGAGGAAAATGTTGAGATAATAGCCATTTTGATTAGAACTGACTTGTACTTCAAGTTTAAAATGATACTAAATATATTTTTAAATGTCCAAATGAATTCCAATTTATTATCAAATTATCTCGCGGCACCCCTGGACTGCCATCACGGCACCCCAGGGTGCCCCATCACCCACTTTGAAAACCCCTGCTTTAGCTATTGAAAAAATAGCAGATACTGTATACAAGCTCACACTCGGTGCTCACACTCGGTGCCGTGCTGCGAACTTGTAGATCTGCTATTTTTCAACATTAAAGCACAAAATATTGTGTAATAATGCATTCCCAGTCTAAATGAGTCAAAACCCCTCCCCCTATGAAGAACATTCACGGGGGCCCCACAGTGAATCCTTGCACCCAGGGCCCAGAATTTGGTGCGACACCCCTGAGTGCTGTTATAGTAGTATAATGATCTTTCTCTGCTGTGGAGCTGGACGGATCATAGTGGGCAGGGACCACTAGAGGGCACTGGGCCAGTTTTAGGGTGTTATTACAGTAATCCAACGCTCCTCTGTCACTGCGTTTCTGCTCCAAGTTCTCAATGTTTTTCTTCCACGACCACAATTTTCGAGGGGCTGAGGGGGAATTGTGTAAATCAATCTGACAATGATTTCTTTCTATGCGATCCTACCATTTGGACCCACGACGTATGATGAGTATTTTCCCTCATCCTGTCATACTGTATATCGCAGGAAACTGGGAAAGGCTCTTGACCCAGTCAGCAGCCATGGTTGGCAATTTCCGCCCAGTAATTCTTTCTTACAACAATCCACCCGGCAGGAGCTGACAAGGCTCATTGTCCGGTTACTTGTACGACTAAGAATAAATCAGGCCTTACAGTCCAACCTGGTGGCTCAGTTACCTGAGATGCAAATCATACTCACATACAGGTTCAACATGAGGCCCTCAATTAGAGACCGACCCATGCCAGATTTTGGAGAGTCCTCCCGGACCACCGCTGTTATGACCGATACGTTGTCGATAGTGCAGGAGTT
>NC_137817.1:14265529-14293029 GCF_963921795.1 Nannobrachium achirus
TTCAGGGGGTCCCCAGTTAAAGAGGTGGTGCCATAGTTTTGTACTTTTTCTGTTTTTCATGTGTCTAGGAGGTTGAAAGTACCTCATTAGACCCCCTGGTGTGGTTTTTATGAGCAATTATTTATTCACTTGGTATTTGTTTGTTTTCTCTTGGAGGCTGCCACCTCTGGTCAAAAGTGTCAGTTAAAAAACACAGATAAGATGACATCACAGAATCAACTCCTCCCCTAATTGCCCAACATTGTGGGGTGTGGCTAACTCAGCTAGGTCACCACCCACCATGACATCCATGCATACTTAATGAACTGGGGGTGTGGCCACATAAAAACCCAATTTTAACTCTTTCTGTATACTTTTTTGGAAAAAATCTTCCTCCTAGTATAATCATAATACCTGATAATCATGTTTTAGAGGGGGGAAATATCATGGCACCACCTCTTTAAAATGATTGTTAGTTAATCTTCACCATTATTCCATGTAAATACAACTATAGATAATGTACAAGAATAGTTACTTTGATCAGAGTTTCACAGTACATAGACAGTAAAGGAATTCCCGACCAAATGACATCCCACATTGGACCAAATCGTATAACAAACGTTTTCTCAGATTGGGGAAGTAGTTAACTGTAGTTAAAAATCACACCCAATGTGAAGTGAGCGGTGGTCGTGCTTTCATAACGTCTTCATCAATTGGTAATTGGTGATGTAATACTACAGGCTACACACACACACACACACACACACACACACACACACACACACACACACACACACACACACACACACACACACACACACACACACACACACACACACATTGCTATGGCAAAACGCTGAGGAAAACACATTGCTATGGCAAAACGCTGAGGAAAAAGACTAGGATATAAGTCTAGGATGTAATTAGTGATGTAATATGGCTACACACACACACACACACACACACACACACACACACACACACACACACACACACACACACACACACACATATTGCTATGGCAAAACGCTGAGGAAAACACATTGCTATTGCAAAACGCTGAGGAAAAGTGGCTACAGATAGGTCTAGGATTTTGTAATATGATGTAATATGATGTAATATGGCTACGCACACACACATATTGCTATGGCAAAACGTGGAGGAAAACACATTGCTATGGCAAAACGCTGAGGAAAAGTGGCTACAGACACACGCCTGTACAGCCACTCTTAGGAGCGGTTTACCACCGCTCAAAAAAAAGAAATCATATCAAAGTGGGGGTCCTTGGAATTGAAAAGGTTGAGAAGCCCTGTTCTGCAGAAAGACACTCCCCCATGAGGGTACAACAGACTCGTGGGCAATCTCATTTTTCCTCTCCTCTTCCCATTTGGTTCGCTCTGTCATTCATGTTATTTCCTTTGTTGGACGAGTTCATTTGTTCTGGGTTAAATTCTTCCCCTCCTTTCGCTGCTCCAAACAGGTCCTGGAGTGAAATCCCCGCTGGCGCATCGCCAGGTCTTCAGTGCAAATCCCAGCGTTTGGGAGTTTAGGATCAGTTGGAATTTTGCAGAACCATGCAGCACGGCTACTCCTGATGCGAGGCTTTGATAAACAAGAGGAGGCAAGTCTTTTAGTTCCATCCCTACACTGGCCTGGCTGTGGCTGGAGAGCCCAGGTAGGGAGACGTGTGCTGGGTGACTCCAATAACCAGTATCAACAAACAGGGATACAATTTCATTTGAGATTTCCGAATGGTCGATCTACAATAGATGACACAGTATTGATGTATTCCTTCGTTGCGACTGAAGGTCGCAGTATACCATGAGTCAAATGTTGCAGCTTGTCTCCGTCTGTCTGTCTGTCTGTCTGTCTGTCTGTCTGTCTGTCTGTCTGTCTGTTCAGTCAGTCAGTCAGTACACATGTTTACAGTCTATTGGTTCCCTTGTCACTCTGACATCACGATTACATCATGCTCTGATGTCACTGTGATGTCAGGGGAACCACTCTTAACAGAATGGGTTTGCTGCTCTGACCTCACGCTCTGGCTTGATGTCCCTTCTATGCCCATATATTTTATGCCCATATAGTCGACAATGTGATGTCAGAACATGCCCATATGGGCATTCCCAGATCACACTTGCAAATTAATTACATCCTTGTCCGTTTTATGCCCATATATGGAGAACCCTGTCCCAGTGTCATCAATATTAAGGGCATATCAGGGAATGCCCATATTTGGTAATGCCCATACATGGGCATGTTCTGCTAATCTCAACAGGCACTGTTGAGATTGGGTAACTGGTCCGATATACATCACATGGCCAGATAGCCAAGAATTGGCGCAACCTCGCCTTTTATGGCGAGGTCGCATGTCGCCCTGAGGCGTCTTACTAGTAACTCTGAGAGTGTAGCTCTGTAACCAAATGGACCTGTATAGGGTCCATTTGGTTACATTTCTCAGGAACTTACAGCATAGTTCTATCTGCTCGTGACTCATGCAATAGCAGCGCACGAGGAGTTGTCTAAATATGGCCATAAGGAGTGCGACTTCATGCCAGATGCCATGTTGCAGCCTCACCATATTGCACAACATGAGACTTTGATTAGCATTTAGCATCGTTGTTGACCTTTCACCTAGAATGAAATGACCTTAGGATCTGCCCTTGTCTTTCAAGCCAGAGCCCAGCTTGTCCAGCTCCAAGACTCTGGGTCAGGGATAAAAGCCTTGCATTATAGGAAGAGGAAGCCGCGCACATGTTGAGTTTGTTTTACATGGGGCCTAATGGATCCCCGCTTATGCATCTGTGTGTGTGTGTGTGTGTGTGTGTGTGTGTGTGTGTGTGTGTGTGTGTGTGTGTGTGTGTGTGAGAGAGAGAGAGAGAAAGAGAGAGAGAACACGTCCGCTTCCCCTCGGCGCCGGGCCGGCAGCAGCAAACACACGCGTGACCACGCTCACGCCTGGGACAGGATGGCACCCACGCATGTATACCCACATCGCCCGGGCTCAGGAGGCGCAACGCAACGCAGGGCTGGATGGGCACGGAGGCGGGCAAAAGGCGGGCAACAATGGGAGGATGTGGTGTGTTGATTTACCCCGCGTGGGGACGGGGCGAGGGCGGGCAGGGGCGGACGTTCTGGGCTGACACATGTGACGTGGCCGATGACTGATGGCGGTAAAGAGCGACACAAGTGCACGCCGAGATAGAAGTGAACCACTGAACCGGACCTTCACACTCATCAGGTCCACATAATGGGATGCTGTACGTCGGGTGACATAACAAAGGTCAGGAGAAGGAGAGGAAACGCTTGTGAAAAGGAATCAAATGTAGAGGGTGCTGCCAAAGCGAGGGCGATCAAAGTGCCGATGTTCAGGGGTGTCACAAGGGGGGGGGGGAGAAGTGGGACTGAGTTACTAGGGCCCAAGGTGGAGGTGGCCTTAATTATTTTGTACTTTAGCTATTGAAAAATAGCAGATATACAAGCTCACAGTGCAGCGCTGCGAGCTTGTAGATCTGCTATTTTTGAAAAGTCGTGAAAATTGTGTGCAAATCTTTGAATATGTATTTTTTAAGCAAACATTTGCAACTCAAATTCTGATTCTGGGGGATCCCTGGGACTAAATATTCTTTGATGGGGGTCACGTGGCCAAATACATATCATTTTGGGGGTACTTGACATGAAAAGTTTGAGCACCTCTGACATAGAAACCTTTTTTTTCTCCAAAAAACGTAGAAGGATTTGAAATATTGAAAGACTTGCATGCATTTAAAAAAAATTGCAGATCTACAAGCTTGCAGCGCGGCACTCGGTGCCGTGCTGTGAGCTTGTATATGTGCTATTTTTCAATAGTTAAAGCACAACATGTGAGTGTATCCTTGTACCCAGGGCCCAGAATTTGGTGCGACACCCCTGATCAAAGTGCCGATGTTTTGCATGTTTCGCAGCGAAACACGGAGATGAGATGAAACAATTGGAACCGCTATGCGGCCGGCGCTTTGGACAGATCTTTAGCACATTTCACCTCTCTCCAACAGATAGAAAGCGACATCCATAATTTGATAGGGCGACATCAATGGGAATGTAAGCCGTAAGTAAGAGTGGGTCAGAACGAGGAATGTGCCAGAGCCAATCAGGCGCCTCAGCCTCGGGGCCGACAGCCAATCAGGTCATGGCGCGGTGTGTTTCCCCGGGAGACGGCTGAACTCGCTATAGAGGACATTTTTGAGGAGATCATGAACTTTTCACTCCAGGAGAGCTCTCCTTCACTTTCTCTCCCTCTCTGTAAGGTTCTGTGTTGTTTTTTTAAACTTTCTGTCTCTTAGTCCAGTACTGCATGTGTCTATCTGGTAATTGTATTTTGCCTCGTGCCAAAGAAACATTTCCTCTACAAGGCAGCACCTCTCTCTCCATCCTGGAGTCTCATGTATACTGCAACTTCATCATAAGACGGCGTGTCTCCTGCTGAGTCTAACACGTGACGTGTTATGAGCTTGTAGATCAGCTATCTTCGTCAAGCAACACTGTGGTACGAAAGGAGTATATATATATATGTACATACCCTTGCTCTCCCTCTCTCTCTCTCTCTCTCTCTCTGTCTCTCTTTTATTTTTTTGTCTCTCTCGGGTGATGGGAAAGGGGCCTGAGTAGTATTTCCAGTGTGTGTGAGTGCTGTTTGGTTAGACAGAGTCATATAACATGGCTATGGTGTGTTCACATGTGTCTGAGTGTTGGGCCAGTGACGGCTATTTACATTAAAGAGCCCAGAGCGGGCAGCTCTGAGGCTCCCAGCCTTCCCTGGTTACATTAAGTGAAATAGAATAACCTGAAGCCTTGCTGTTCAACTCTCTGTCTGTCTGTCTGTCTGTCTGTCTGTCTGTCTGTCTGTCTGTCTGTCTGTCTCTCTATGTGTGTCTCTCTCTCCTTTTTAGGGCATTAACGAAAAAGTCGACAAGTCGGCTCAGTCGACTTCATTACACAAGTCGACTCCCACCAGAAAAAGTCGAAAGTCGAAATTGAAAAAAAGAAAAAAAGAAAGAAAAAAAAACGTTCTATTGTGAAAATAGCAGATCTACATGCTCACAGCATGTAGATCTGCTATTTTCACAATTTCTGCCTCTATCCACGGCTTTCCAACGCCCCATAGTGCATTGCGCAGATGTTGTACCGAGCTTCCGGCGCCGCAGCCGAGTGTGATTTACAAGCTCACTACAGGCTGCATCTGCGACGTGACGTGAGCTTGTATGTCTGCTGTTAAACCGGAAGTGTGGTCCAAATAATCTCCAGTAAACTCCTGCGGAAAGAGGTGGATATATTTGACAATTTGGACAATGTTTAATTTGTCATTTTAGAGGTATTAAAAAGTCCTTAAATTGGCACTTTAGAAATGTGCATACAGTATACATGCATACACTTAAACGTTATGTTGGTTTGTTTACTGTTGAGTGAGAAAATAATGTTTCACATTAAGTTAATGATCTGGGGACCCCCAAAAGGGTTGTGTGTGATGTGATGACGTCATCAAACGATAAAGTCGACTTCAACTCAACTTTTTACTGAGTCGAGTGCAAAAATGCCCTACTCCTTATAGAGCATCGCAGCGGAAGTGGATGCCTGGGGTCACTTAATATTCCCCATTCATTTTCGCCATAGACTTTTACAAAAATATTTATAACAATTATGTTAAGCCTCGAACCAAGCCATCCAGGATGGAGGTGAATCATG
The DNA here is from genome assembly GCF_963921795.1 of Nannobrachium achirus. Classification (NCBI taxonomy): domain Eukaryota; kingdom Metazoa; phylum Chordata; class Actinopteri; order Myctophiformes; family Myctophidae; genus Nannobrachium; species Nannobrachium achirus. The sequence continues at coordinate 14,271,230 of NC_137817.1, forward strand.
ATCATATAACCTTTGATCCTATGTGAAAACATATTTTAATATTACATTATTTGATATACTACATTTAATAACTACCCTTTGTTTAGCGATTTTCAAAATGTTCTTTTCATAGAAAAAAAGGTTGTATGGTCATGATTCACCTCCATCCTGGATGGCTCGGTTCGAGTCTTAACATAATTGTTATAAATATTTTTGTAAAAGTCTATGGCGAAAATGAATGGGGAATATTAAGTGACCCCAGAAAACCACGCCCACTGCGATGCTCTATTATGTCCCTCTCTCTGTCTGTCTCTGTCTCTGCTGTTCTCACCAAACCCGTCCATTTGTGTGTCTTTCTCTCTGTCTTTCTAAACCAAAACCCCATAATCCTTGTGTCCTCCTTTTTATCCCCCAGCTACCCCAAATCTCTGCCCCAAAAATAGCCACAGTACAGTACAAGCTCACAGCACGTCGCAGCGCAGAGTGTTCGCCTATTATGACATGCCCTGAATAGGGACTCTATAGAGTTCAAGTTGTTAAGCCTAATTCATTCTTTTTTGGTAAAAAAAAAAAAAAAGAATTCACTTGAAAATCTGTTATTTTCGGCGGGCGACATGATCAGCAGAATAATGGTCATGTCGCCCGCCGAAAATAACAGATTTTCAAGTGAATTATTTTGTATTACTTTTTTCTTTAGTCTAACTTTCTCTCACTCTCTCCCATCACTCTGCCCCATTCTTCCAGCCAGGTGAGGTCATCTCATTCTCCCACACACCCCAGACTTTTTTTCCACCTCTTTTCACATCATCTCCATCTCTCTCCAGTAGGCAGTATAGGGGTGTAATGCTTAATCAAACTAATCAAATATTTGTTCAATGAATCTATTAATTATTTACCATATGGTGCAACTAAATATAAAATAACACTAAAGTGGTCAATCTATTTCTTTGATATACCAACTACATAAAAGAACGCGCTTCTCAATTATTTGATCAATCCAAAAAGTCATCGATAGACTAAAGGCTAAGGAAATAATCGATGGTTTCAGCCCTACTCTCCAGTGCCTCTTTTTTCCACCTTCTCTCCATCTTTCCCCCATCTCTCATTCTCACAACCCCCCCCCTCTCTCTCTCTCTTTCTTTCTGTGGGCAGCGGATGTTAGTAATGTTATCACTCTCAACACTCAGCCAGGCCAGCGCGCAGCCACACAAACCCCTGAGCCCATGCATGCGGGGCGAGCTTTCCAAACAGAGGAAGTGTTTGAGCGTCACTGTAGGCACCTTCCCATCTGTCAGTAGTGGTGTAGCTAGTAACCCCCCCCCCAGGCCCCCTCCTGCCAGCCTCCCACTGTACAACACATCTGGATGGAGTAGAGTAGAGCGCTACCTCACCTTCACCTTACCTTCTCACCTCCTTCACGCATCCGCTCTCGTGGAAAAACAAGCGATTGTGCAAGTGACACGCACGGACACACACACACACACGCACGCACGCACGCACGCACACGCACGCACATACTCACACACACACACACACACACACACACACACACACACACACACACACACACACACACACACACACACACACACACACACACACACACACACATATATAGGTGTTGGTGTGTGTCGAGTTTTGAACATTTGTACACTCTCCCCGTCACTGTCACATACTGTATCTGTATGTACAAATATGATATTTTGCCTGTGTATAAATGATTTTCTGTTGATAGTTGATAGTTGATAGCTATTTGTTATATCCATGAGTTGAATACCTAGGACTTCCTATTTGGGATGCTCCTTTTAGGCAGGGTGTTTAACTGTACTTGTACTGTACTACATTCTTTTAATGTATTGACTATACTTGTTCTGTTCTCCACTTTTGTCTAATAAAATACTCAAACTCAAACTCAAACTCAAACTCACTCACTCTTTCTATCTATCTATCCCTGTTTGTTTTCACATACACACACACGTCACACACACACGCACATGCACACACACACGCACGCACACACACACACACGCGCACGCAAGCACGCACACGCAAGCATGCACGCGCGTACACCTGGGCGTTGATGATAATTGGTGGTGTGGTTGTAACATGTTTCTCAGAGGTGTAATGTGCTGATCATTTGGGCAGCAGTGTTTACAACTCCAGTGATTCCCATGATCCATTAAATTAGACAGGACAAGACCTTGGCTGCTGCTGAGATTCACTTAACCACTGCCAAATATCACACACACACACGCGCGGGTCGCGCGCACGCACGCGCACACACACACACACACACACACACACACACACACACACACACACACACACACGCACACACGCACACACGCACACACACACACAGAGTTACCATGACTAATATCGTGCCTCTTGGCAGGCGTAGGTTGGGTTCAGAGGTCGGTCCTGTGTAAATAAACAGAGGGGAATGATTGGCTCCACAGTGACTCCATGCATTACTGTATCCCTCTCTGATTGGTTCAAACCCAGGCTCCCTCCTCTGCTCATACGCTATACGCAGACAATGCAGACCGAGCTATCTTATCGTCGTTGTCGGGTGGAAACCTCGTATCTCCAAGTTTCAAATTTGTAAGTTCTTTCACTAAGTAAAGCCCTGCTTCATCATACAGGGCCGTCGCACATAAGTAGTGAAAACAGCCGATCTACAAGCACACAACGCCTCGCGGTGCGAGGCGTTGTGTGCTTGTAGATCTGCTATTTTCACTAGTTTAGTTCATTTTTAAAACGATAAATGCAAAACGAACGGTCTTGGACATACAAGGTTTTCACCCGACAACGACGTTATATTTCTTATATTTGATTGACTTGATTGATATTTACAGCAGGGAACGTCCTTGCGGGGGCCGCTTGGGTCAATCTCTACAATCTCCTCATAGTTAAACACTGAGGATTCCACTGTGTGGTCTATAGTATGAGAGGTATTTATATGTTTATTTTGAGATGGGATAACAATGGGAACCTTTTCATTCTTCCTCCTGTGAATTCAACGCGATTCTGCGTTTAGCTGACGTTTCCCCGGTCGGTCCGAGGGGGGAGACCGGAGGGCGTACGTCATTAAGAAACCCGGTGAAAACAAAAAAGTACGGGCCGAAATAGTAGACAAATCAAATTAAACCGGCTCTGAGATGGGATAGTGGCTGAGTAAGAGTCTCGTAGTGTTTCACAAATTCTGACATTTACACTAATAATTTCCAGGGTTATTTTGGATCCGTCCCTTGATGTGTGGGGTTGAACCCGGGTTCAGCCCTGCCTTTGACCCTCCTGACTTAAATTCTGCTGCCCCCTCTCCCCCCCCCCCCCCCCCTCTCCCCCCCGGTGGCTCTATACCTCCAGCCTGCTCCAGAGGACAGGTATAGTGTTTCTCTGCAGGCTTTACACTGCGTCTGACCCCTCCACATCGAAAACATGTTAGCTAATGGGTCCAGCCGGCCAGCGGGGCCCGAAAGTCGCCGCGTTTGATCAGGAAATCCTGCACACGGCTGCGCCGGGTGGAAATCTGATTAGTAGCCTTGGTGACGAGATGAGATCCACGCAGGCTTTGTTTCGATCGGATGTGACAGGCTCATGTTTTGGATCCACAATCTCCAGCGCCGCGGTATCACCCAGGACCTAGTATATAGGACAGAGTCGGGGCATTAGATAACGCGAGTGCACTTGCCTAATTGAATGCATCGGCCGAGGGTGCTTAGAGGGGCTTCTGATTGTGCCCTGCGATAACCCAAGGCCATGCAGCGCGTTGACTAATGCCTCGCATTTGCGAGAGTGGACCAAAAAAATTAAAAAAATAAAGTCTCGCCGGATCGCAGTTGTTCTATGAATTACACAACAATCGAGGTCTCTTGATGTTTATGTACGTTTTTTTAGTGTGAGCCAGGGAGCTGGGTCAGGACTACACACTCGAGCTATAGGCAGGGGCGTCACACCAAATTCTGGGCCCTGGGTACAAGGATTCACTGCGGGCCCCCCATGAATGTTAACTATTGAAAAATAGCAGATATACAAGCTCACAGCGCGGCACCGAGTGCCGCGCTGCGAGCTTGTAGATCTGCTATTTTTTTTAAATCGTGAAAATGTGTGCCAAGAAACCTATGTTTTCATGTCAGTGATGCTCAAACTTTTTCATGTGAAGGACCCCCCATCTCAAAATATTTAGTTCCAGGGATCCCCCAGAAGCTAAATTTGAGTCACAATTGTTCACTTAGAAAATACATATATTCAAAGATTTGCGCACATTTTCACGACTTTTCAAAAATAGCAGATCTACAAGCTCGCAGTGAGCTTGTATATCTGCTATTTTTCAATAGCTAAAGTTACTAGGGCCCCTCCACCTTGGGCCCTGGTACCTCACTCCCACTTTCCTACCCCTGTGACTCCCCTGGCTATAGGCTAAGGCAAATCAACGGCCCGAAGGGTGAACGTAGATTCCAGTAGTCCGGAATTTCAAAGCAAAACAAACATGTCAGAGCTCTTTAGCAGGCGGTGGCAGGTCACAAAGCACGAGCAGACGAGGTGTATATTGTTTCTGATTAAGGTTTTCAAGGCCGGCGGTTTTGCTGCACTTTGTCACGATTTACTTTAAATTCATTACTGCGTTAAACATTTTGCTTGGACATTTACATAAAAAATAAATCTCCCATTTCAAAGGCACACATTCAAACGGCAAATTCAAACATTGTATTCGAGCGGGATTGAGCTTACTGACTATTCAGCATTTTTAGCTGTCTGAAACGGCACACATTTTCACATAGGCCTACATATTTTTTATTTTTAACTTATAAAAATATGAAGACAAGGTTCTGTTCAATAAATGCTATTAATAAACTGTAGCCTAATATTTATTTCTGTACAGCACTTTTCATGTTAAAATTAATTTGATTTGAATATCCCTCATGGGGATATGATATGATCTGTGGACCTAAAGTCATACAGTATAGGACACAAACCATCACATCAGTAGCAGCAGAATTATTAGCATCAGCATCTCATCCCCCATATACTGTATCGATTTTACCGTCGACGGCCAGTCAATTAGGCTTAGGGTTGACTTATTGTCTTTACATTAGGTTGGTTATGAGTCTGCACTTCAGTGTTAATTTAACTCAGATAGAGTACAAATATAACCAAACGGACATGTAAGGAATCGTTTGATTACATTTTACAAACGTATTAACACTGAGGATTTTACTGTATGTATTTATGCATGCCTGTGTCTGTAGGCTACTTGAGGATATGAATTTACAATGCTGAAAATATACAATGTAGGGCAAATGTTTATGTTTATAAACAAAGGCCCCGGCAGCACTTCCGTTTAAATATCAGGCTTCCGGGTCAGGTCGCCATGTGATATCAAGGTGGAAAAAGGTTGCATGCGTTTGTGCATGCGTGTGTGTGCGTGCATGCATGCGTGCGTGAATGCGTTGTGTAGAGGCGTTGTCGGGGTGGGTTTGATTACCCTCTGCCAAAAAGACAATTGAAAAAGGTTGTTGAAAGCTGTTGATTAAATTAACAGTAATTGCAAATTACGTCAAAACAAGGCTAAAGTTAGTCATCAATTATGATTCAGTATTGTGAGTAGGCTACAGGTATACTTACTGTGAGAACTCCTCTGCCATTTGATTGCCGCCCCCCCCCCCCCGGGTCCTCACTCCCACCCTACATGATTTTAACAAGATCCAAACCTTTTTTTTTTTGTATCAATTCTTTCAGAACCCCCCTCTGAGTTCACACCAGTATACTGACATCAAGGGGTGAAACCCCTCGCAGCAAAAAAAGAACACATCCCGGGCCTCTCACTCCTGGGAAATCTCCCAACGCGGTTCGGATGAAATGGTGACCATAAAGAGCCCAGCGCCGATAATTTTCCCAGACATCTGTGAAAAATGTAACCTTTCCGTCGCTCTCATGATGTCACCGGGACCGCGCTGTTCGGCAGGGGGATTGCGCTGAAAACGCCTTGTGACAGAGCCAAGGTAAACCATTCCAAATGGAGCCCGGCGCGGGAAAAGGGACACCAACGCAACAAAAGGAGTTAGATACGGATCGTTGGGCCTGCGCACCGGCCCCAGCTTGAGCCAATTATTGGTGTCATCTTGATCCAATTTAATCAATCCGAGGGGGGACTGTCTTGGAGGAGGGTGTGTGTGTGTGTGTGTGTGTGGGGGGGGGGGGGGGGGGGGGGGGGTGTGGGGGGGCGGGTGCAAACGTTGGTCAAATATCTTGAACTGAGCGACCCCCCACCAACACCACCACCACCACCATCTCAACAAACCCACCTTCAGAAAGCTCCTATGTGTCTTTCACATGCTCACCCCACTCCACCCTCACACATAATGTACTGCAATGGTTCTCAGACTTTTTCATCAACTGACCTCCGTCAGAAAATATTTTGTGCTATGTTGTTTTAAAAACTATTTTCACATTTCTATTTTCAAGCTGTTTCAAGTTCTGTGAGCTTAAATTTTCAAATTATATTTTGGCTATTTGCATAGGGTTAAAGTGGTTAACCTGATATTGATGCTGTACTAACTGTACCACCCAGGATTCGAACGCGGGCCTCCCGCATGAAAGTCCAACATCTTAGCCATCAGACCAAAGGGATATTCCTATTGACGGAGGGAGATACTAGACTTGGGAGGCCATCAAGCCAGTGGCGTCAGTTCAGAAAAAGCTAAGGTATGGCAACATGACTGGTGTCTTGAACGCGTGCGAAGGCGCGCGTTCAATACACCAGTCATGTTGCTATACCTTATCAACAGGCATGATTAGTTTATTTTGAGAAGTACATTTTCTTTTTTCCCCCGTTTCTATGGTTTTTTAGGCTGGAATGGTTGTTCAAGTGCAGCTAAACTTGGCATGTTAGTAAACGTGCCACAATTAACAATAATGCATTGCACCTGAGCAGCTGACCTGCGGAACCTGGGAATATACAATTTTTTCAAGATGGGGAGAATAAAAGTGTGGAGAATATAATTACCAGTAAGACTCCCTAATCGGGAGATAAGCGACCGTTGGTCGCTTATCTCCTGTCACACTGCTGACATCAGTATGACATCACACCTTACACAAATGACCCTTATATAAGACCGGCATTATCTACCGACAGATTAGTAACAAGATGTCAAAATCGTTGAAGGTTGAATCTCCAGATATGGAGATAACCAACACATCACTCCATATATGGAGATAACCGACGAATCTCACTAAGTCTGACCTCACAAGCCCCATATTTGGACACGAACAACATATAACTCCATATATAGAGACATAGCTGCTGACATCAGTATGACATCACACTGCTGACATCAGTATGACATCACACCGTACACAAATGACCCTTATATAAGACCGGCATTATCTACCGACAGATTAGATGCAAGCAGGATCTCGACTCTGACACAACTCATCGGCTCATAAGCTGGTTCTCCCTCCATATATGGAGATAACCGACGAATCTCACTAAGTCTGACCTCACAAGCCCCATATTTGGACACAAACAACATATAACTCCATATATAGAGACATAGCTGCTGACATCAGTATGACATCACACTGCTCACTCTGCTATGCACAATTCCACCCCGTGGAACCCCATCAAGGACCTCCGGGGTCCCTGGACCCCACTTTGAGAACCACTGCTGCACACCCGAAATCGTTTGACTTGGGGGTTTATCATAATATCATTGCATATACTCTAACAACCTGGAAGGTTCCATTTTTAGACCTTCAAATTTAGAACCTGTGGGTGACGTTTTTACAGGTCACAATGTTTCTTAAATGTTCTAAATGTTTAAAGTATAGGGCTTAAAAGGGCAGGAAATCCTATAAGCCCTGACCCTAACCCTTGTTGAATTCTGGTTAAAAACAACATGGGGGTGCCAGTGTGAAAGCACAGACAGTAGGCAATATAATTTATAGTATCTAAATATATCTAAATATTACACATCCGATTATTATTTTTTAGCTCCATCACAATGTATACTAACATGTTTTACCCTGCTGTAGTTTTTAATCTTAAAGGAGTAGTTCACCCCCAAAATGACTTTTTTTCTATTGATTAGTCATGCCATGGAGACTAGAGTTCAATAATATTTTTAGTTTTTTGTCGCATTCCTATGACAAAAATGTGATAACAATAAATTTACCCCCATTCGTTCCGGATGGGGACCCGTTTCGAAACGGGTCCCCATCCGGAATCAATGGGGGTAAAACAAGATTTTTCTTTGCATTTGACATGAATTTAAATTCACCAACATTAATAGGCTACGACACGACCTGGCCCAAGTGTTCTTTTTGCCTGCCATGCGTCAACAAATGTGCCTTCGTAGGAAATGAAAGAGGATATGAAAATGTGGGAGACAACGGTTCCTCAATGCTTTATTTATATGAAATGTCTGTGCCAGTGTTCCCGCTGTGCCGATACAGCCCTCCCAACCACAGGTTCTTCCTCTGTCAGAGCAACAGGAGATATGGCTGAGTGTTTCTAGCTGTAAGGACCTGAAACACTGTGTTTAGCATGGCTTGTGTTTGCATCTGGCTCACTCTTTCCCCCGGTTTAACCTCAGGTGCAGCTTGTTTGGGGTTTTCAGCTTTTATCTGTGAATTACTTCATTATGCAAATCTATCGAGTATCAGCTATTCCAAACCACTGTGATTTCATGAAGGTAATCATCAAGTATGTAAACACACACATTCACTATGAACCCAACCTCAGAACTGCACGCCCTCACACACGCATGTAATGCATGCACGCTCGTGCTCACACACACACACACACACACACACACACACACACACACACACACACACACACACACACACACACACACACACACACACACACAGGCTCAGGGTGTTCAGCAATGCTCGTCTAATCAATGTTTGTATCTCCAGAAGTCTGTTGAATTAATTAACGCTTGAGTAAAACAACACGCGTGTGGATAGTATTTTCCAGCTTAAGCCAGGTCACGTTCCCAATTACTTAAACTGTTATAGTGACATGCTATTTATTTTCAGTGATAATATTTGTATTATTCCAGATAATGCATCTTGGCACGGTAGGTGATCACTGATGTGCTGACATATTAAGCACGGCTGGCAATTAAAGTTTTCAAATACAGATGTACCACTTGAGAAGTCATGCCATCGGCAGGACAGTGGATTGTCAGTAAATTGTTAGAACATTGACAGTGAGAAAAGAGGGGATTTGTAAAGGTGTTGTTATGTAAATGCTGTTCAGATCATCTTTTCCATTGAAAAGAAGCGTCGAAAAGTGCCTTTTGTTTTAAGTAACAAAAGAGAAGAATGAGCAAGGCTAAACAGTGAAAAGAACCTCGGTAAAACAAGTATTTCCAGAAACAAATGTAGGAAAATTACAGGAAATGCTGATGTTTTGAAACGGCACATCTGTAACCCAAACAAAGGTATGCTGGAAGTCCAAATTACATGCAACTTCAACAAAATGGGACCTCAAATGACATGTCCTTGCTTTCATTTAGTAATGTGTTTGCGCTTTGTTTTTAAATTAATATTTACGGTAGTCGCCAAAATATGCATATAACTAACTGCTTTAACAAGCTTTTGATTGATCATCGGTTTCCTGATGTCATCACTACCCATCTCCTATTTGTTTCTTCACATTAAGCTAGCTGTTTAGGTCTGCCTAACAGCTATTGCAGTAATTTAGGCCATGTCTAAACTGCTCTGTGATGTCCTGTTAAGCCAGTGTGTGCATTGGGGCAGGATGGTAGCCCATTAGCCGGAGAGCCCGCCGCTCCGGTTTTCCAAATTAAAAATGGCGTCCACTCCAACTGTTGACCTTGGATCGGCTTTCCGTCCCTTATTATTATTAGGTTATTAACACAAACCCCTGCAAGTATCTTTTTAAAGTCTAAAACAAATTCGATTAGGCCTCTTTACTTGCACCAGTGCAGACGTATACCTATCGCTGTCTAACTCCTGTCTGCTCCGTATTACCTACGACACTGAAGTCAGTGAGAGAGAGCCGGCCCGCTCTGAAAGACTATATCCCCTTGCACGTCGCAGTGAGCAGGGGGGGGGGGGGGTGGTGGTGGTGGGGGGGGGGAGCGCTGGGTTTGCAGCACATTACCTCTTTATTGAATTAATTATGATAAGGATCATAACTTTAAACGTGGGGTGAGGTGCGGGGCGTTTTTTTTCTCGGCGCTTGCATTGCCTCGGAGCGAAAACTTTCTCCCCGGAACGACGGCGGAGGGGGTTATTGGATCTGTCAGGCCTGAACTCTGTGGCACCGTAACAAGCTCCATAAGGTAAGACGAGGTTGGGCACAGTTCGCCTCACTGATCCCTGTGCGCCTGCAACGCAAGGGGAAATTTGTACTACATACTGAACAAATAACAAGAGTGGGAGATGGAGAAAGGCCGAGCGAGGGAGCCCGAGACAGAGAGAGAGAGAGAGAGAGAGAGAGAGAGAGAGAGAGAGAGAGAGGTGGCTGGAGAGGTCTTGCCTCCATGGCGCCCCTCGCCAAAGTCTTTGGGGGGTCACCCAGGGTTTTCCGGGGGTCACGCGCCATATACAGTAACAGCAGATGAAATGAAGTGTGTCATTGTATTATGATGCTGCGTTGGATGTCTCAGCGAGCCCTTACCCCGTATGACTGCTTTTTAGCTGCTTTATGAGCACACGCGGTATACCCATAAGGCACTAGTCTGGGGCCCACGTCAATACACCCCAAGGCATCACCCAGTGTGTGCGCGTGCGTGTGTGTGTGTGTGTGTGTGTGTGTGTGTGTGTGTGTGTGTGTGTGTGTGTGTGTGTGTGGCCTATTATTATATCCTTTTTTTAATGTATTATTGTGTACATATATGTTTAGATAATTATCCATCTGTGCGAACTTGTAAAAAGTGGTCACTCATAAGAACTTTTAGCAGACACCAATAGGTGAAATTAATTGAAGGAATGTTGCTCTGTGCGGTTGCCCGGGTACAGAATCTGAGCTATAGTGCAAGGGTTAGGGTTAAGGATAAGGTCACGATGAATATAAGTCAATGGAATGTCCTCCGAAGTCGAGCGATGCAATTGTGTGAGCATGCGTGTGTGTGTGTGTGTGTGTGTGTGTGTGTGTGTGTGTGTGCGTGCGTGCGTGCGTGCGTGCGTGCGTGCGTGCGTGCGTGCGTGCGTGCTATCCAGTACACTTCAAAAGGACTTCAAGACCCACTGAGTCAATTCTTATGTTCCCCATTCCCGACCGCCGAGCAGTATTGAAAGTGTTAGCGGACGTTTAGTGGAAAACACTTGTCGTTTTGTTTGGGAATAAACCATGAGGCTTTGACACGCGTGGCTGTGGGGAGACGAGGCAGGGCGGAGCACAGGAAACGCCCGTGGGGCAGTCACCAGTCCGCCATGTTTTGGATTAGCGGCCATATTGATCAACAGTCGTCCCCCTGGGGATGATGGGAGCCGATGACGTGACGATAGGCCTTTTTATTGCCTTTGAGGGCCCACCAACGTTTGACCACGTCTGACAGCCCTCTGCTTCAGGACGTTCACGTGCACGTGAGGTGTGTTTTCTTCAGTGGCGTCAGTTCAGAAAAAGCTAAGGTATGGCAACATGACTGGTGTTTTGCACGCGCGCCTCTGCGCGTGTGCAAGACACCAGTCATGTTGCCATACCTTAGCAACAGGCATGATACATTTATTTTAAGAAGTACATTCTATTTTTCCCCCCGTTTCTATGGTTTCTTGGGCTGGATATGGCAGCCTGGAACGGTTGTTCAAGTGCAGCTAAACTTGGCATGTTAGTAAACGTGCCACAATTAACAATAATGAATTGCACATGTGCAGCTGACCTGCGGAACCTGGGAATATACCATTTTGTCAAGATGGGGAGAATACAAGTGTGGAGAATATTGTTAAAGTTGTACCATGTAACTTTTTTTATAAAACAAATCTTAAAATTGTCCTAACTGTTAAATCGCTAAAGTTTTAGAACACCCACTCTGTGAATTTCAGCCTGTAAAGCCTTCTCTATATATGTAAACTGCGATCCTTGCCGTGGACCGGATCTCGCGCCAAAATTGCGTCATCACACTACCGGCCAATCACAGCGAGGGTTATACAACTGCCGGCCAATCACAGCGCATCTTGAAGTGGGGTCGCTATGGCAGCCATATTTGTTGTCGCCCGTTTGTACCATCCCTTCTCTAGGTAATTTCGCCTACCAGGCAGGGTGAAGGAGTCCGTATCTCTGGAATTACTGAACGCACAGGAACAAGGGACCCCTCAAAAGATAGATCTCAGCGAGGTGGAGGCAGACGCGGGGGTCTGAAGGTACGAAAAACGGCCGAAAGACGCGGACGCGACCGCGGTTTGCTATAGGGCTAATGACCACTAGTTGGGCATCTTACACAGTATAGCTTTAAAGTGACCATTTTGTAAAATCTTGCATTTGTAGTTATTTTACTGTCATTTAATAACATAATACAGATAGACCAAGAGACATTCATGGATTTATGAACCCCTGCCATACCCAATTGACACCCATGGTTTTCTTATGTGTAGGCCTATACTACACATGTGGGGTCTTGGAGACTATATGCATGTGTGCGTGCAGGCGTGCGTGTGTTTGCTTGCTTGAGTTCATGCAAGTGAGGGTGTGTGTGCGTGCGTGTGCGTGCGTTTGCTTGTGCGTGCGTGCGTGCGTGCGTGCGTGCGTGCGTGTGTGTGCGCGTGCGTGCGTGCGTGCATGTGTGTGGCAGCGGGCTAAGTGTGTGCAGATGTATCACAATATTTTCACTGTAAAGGAAGAGTCTTTGAGGGACAATAACCTGCAGCTGAATCAGCGCGCTGCCCCGCCATGCGCAGCCCTTTCAGATGAACACACCAACTATCTGGAGAATGCAGCTTCCTGCGCTCTCTCTCTCCTCCTCACTATCTATCTGGACTGGAGAATGCAGGCTCTCCCCCGGAGCAACGGCCAGCACTCTGCCCTCCTCATTATTTGATCTTAATTTCTTAAGAAGAGTGCAGTTTTATCATCCTCAATAGTTTTTAACCACTTAAACACTCACTCAGTCAACCTGACCCGTACTTGGTCCGCTCCACACCAAATCTCTTTGCCGACAGACAATTTACGATAATACGACATTAATATCATAATTGTGACTTATGGTCCTCCCTATTTGTCAATGATTTGCCCTTCTCCTAATTCCCCTCTGCCAGAGCTGTCACCTGCAAGGACCGTCCAGCTGAGCCTGGTTACTGATGAACTCCAGAGACTATTTAGACTGTGTCCTTGTGTGTTCAATGCTGGATCTTAAGTAGGTCTAAGTGGTTTTATGTTAAGGTATGCTGTCTATGTGTAACTTATACTGTTCTTATCGTGTGTTGTTCGACAGTGACGACAATATAAATAAATGTAAATGCCCCAAATAGTACTACTACAAGCTCTTGTGTACGAGCTTGTAGATATGCTATTTCCACAATTATATAATAAGGCTTAAAGGACAACTTTGTTTTTTTAAAGAAAAGATGAGAGTTTAAATATTTTAATTTCTTTCTTTCTATCATTTTAGTGATTTTAACGATTTTGATTTGCAGGTTGGGGGCATGCGTGCAAGTGGCTAGGCTAAATATGTCTTTTTAGACACAATAAGCCCATTCCCAAGATCCACCGCAATCTTTCATGGGCAGATGTGACTTATGGGGGCTGGTGTAAATAGTAATAAAGAAATTGCCAGCTTATTGTGTCTAAAAAGACATATTTAGCCACTTGTATAACTGCCCCCACCAAAATACTAAAATCGCTAAAACAATAGAAAGCAGTAAATGAAAACATTTTAACACTCATCTTTTCTTTTCTCTAATTACAAAATCTAAAATATGAACCCTTGTCGTAAAAAATCAAAGTTGTCCTTTAAGTGATTAAAACAAGAAAAAGACATTTGCTCTTCCATATAACCACATCACCATGACTAGTGTCATAACACATTATAAATATAATATTGATATATTGCCCAGCCTCATAGCTTCTAGCTGTACACACAGAGTCAGTGAGCAGTGGCGTGGCTGTTTTGGAGCAAACAGTGGGGAGATTAGATGCAATCAGTGCCTTGAACAGCTGGCTCTTGTTTAGTGGGTGAACGACTTAAGGGGGGTTCAAACTAATTCCCAATCAAAACACATCAGTGTCAAAGAGCGCCAATAAGGCCAGGAGAGGAGCCTACGGTAGTTCATGAGAGCTAGAATGCTCTGTTTAACACTTAAGCCCCTTTTCCACTGACAAGGCCCAACACTACACCATTCCACACCGCCCACTTGTGCCAGGTTTTCCACTACAAGGACCTGGGTAGAGTGGTGTGAAAGTGGTACTAAACGTGGTACTAAAAAGTATCCAATCCAGAGTAGGTCTGAGCTAGGCCAAACAGGGCCAAACACTTCATAATGACTGAGTTTTCATTTAGACCACCAGGATATAGTTGTAATACATGATAATAGATTCTATTGTGTTATAATCACTGTTATAATATATTATAGTGTATTATAATTATCATAGTAATATATTCATACTTTATAGTGTATTATAATCACAGTTACTGTCGCCTATAATCTATTATAGTGTATTATAATTATCATAGTAATATATTCATACTTTAGTGTATTATAATCACAGTTACTGTAGCCTATAATCTATCTATAGCGTATTATAATTAGGATAGTTATAACACAAATTTATATTGTTATTATAATCACAGTTAAAAGGGTACATTTTTTTCTTACTGATAGGGGTAATTTTGTGTGATGGAAAATGTAGATATTTTTATGTGGTGTGGTGTCGAGTAGTGTCGTGTGTGGTGCTAAAGCTTCAGTCGAAAATGGGCTTTAGTGAGCTTAATGAGCGGCGGAGAGTTTTAAGAAGTTTATTGTTGCGACCGAAGGTCGCATATACTCTGAAAAACCGTGTCGCTTGAGTGACCTTCCTTCCTTCCTTCCTTCCGTAACCTTCCTTCTGTAACCTTCCTTCTGTACGGGAGTGATGTCAGTGTAATGTCAGCGAGTTGTGACATCACTTCCTGTACGGGGCGGCTACACGAAATGTGGATTACACTATATATGGAGATAGTCCAGTCCATCATGTCATATGGGACTACCGTCATAGACGGAAAAAAAGGAGGAGGAGGATAAAGATACCAAAAGGAGAGAGATGAAAGGGTGGATGAGGTACAATGTGTCTCAGAAAAGAAAATGTAACAAGGAGGTGGCAACGGGGCGGCTAGATAAAGTTATTAGGCCTGGATCCGACTTTAAGTCGACGCACAGGATTCCAGAAGTGTAGCGCTTATTCGCTCTTGTATCAAACTGGTACTCGAAACGTTCTTAGAATTTAATATATATTTTCTAAAGTAAATATGGGGGCGGCTGTGAAAAAAAGAGAAGAATAAAAAAGAAAAAAAGGAGGAGGAGGATAAAGATACCAAAAGGAGAGAGAAGAAAGGGTGGATGAGGTACAGTGTGCGGTATCCTCCTTGTCAAGCTCGACGTTGGGCATAACAATGGCTACTGTCTATGACGGTCGGTACCCTAGGTGGGATTGGCGATAGGGCCTTTTTTTGTGTGGAGTTTGCATGTTCTCCCCGTGTCTCCAAGGGTTGATAACAACTAGAATCGTCAGAGAAACGCAGTGGTTGGCCAGAGAGTCAAGAATTGGCGCGACCTCGCCCTTTAGGGCGAGGTCGCACGTCACCCTGAGGTCGCATTCCACCCTCAGGTGTCTTACTAGTAAATGCTGATATATTATGAAATCTAAATGCCTTGTCTTCAAGTTCCACATGCTACTGTCATCATTCCGCCTGCTTATTAGATCAAACTGATAGCGGAGAGGGTGTGTGTGTGCAGGTACCGGTATGTACGTGCGTGCGTGCGTGCGTGCGTGCGTGTGTGCGTGCGTGCGTGCGTGCGTGCGTGCATGCTGAAACTAGGTGAGGTGTGAAGGTTTCCTGGGCTGATGAGGCGGGTGAATCCTCAACACAGCAGCACCTTGTTGGGTGTGTTGTTTTTTTGGGGGGGGTCCCAAGGGTCCCTGCTGGCAGGTCATGGTAGATAAGCTTTGGACATGGGGGGTGAGGGAGTTAAGGGGATTATGTGAAACTGCCAGAGAGGTGTAGAGTTAATAAAGTTAAGGAATCACTTTAAAGAGGTATTCACAAGGAAAAACAATTGGGTGGTTTATTGTTATTGCTGTCTGAGGAAGAGTTAAGTGAGTTAAAATGTGTTGCAAAGTGGTCTGCATCTATATCCAGCCTATACTTGTCTTTGAAAGCCTATAATATGTTGTGAATGGTGTGAATTTGGAAGATTTCATAAAGAATGGCTGTTTGTTTATCGGCTACTGTCGCTTTCCTTTTAAAGGAGAATTCCGGACTAAATGACTTTCTTAGCTTTGTTGTTATTTGTCTCCAAAAAACTCGTCCTGATGTTATTTTATCAAAATAAGCATTATTGTCCATTTTGGCCGACCCGACCACAGCCCAGGGGGGCTTATGCAAATCTTCTCATTTCCATTGCTTTAAAATCAAAATTTTCTGTACTTCTCTGCTGTTTATAAACATACGAGGGGTCTGTTATTGTTGAGGTTCTGCCGTAAAACGGTTCACCCGCATTCGAAATCTTCCGATTCCTATTGGACACCTGGACCAGTATTTTGGAGACAAAATAATAAAAAAACAAGGCCATTCGGACGGGAATTCTCCTTTAAAGTTATACCATGTAACTTTTTTTTATAAAACAAATCTTAAAATGGTCCTAACTGTTAAATCGCTAAAGTTTTAGAACCCCCACTCCGTTATTTTCAGCTTCAAAAGCCTTCTCTTTATATGTTTTCTATGAGCCTTGAGGGGGGGAGAATTTCGCTGCAAAATGACGTCATCATACTACCGGCCAATCACAGCGAGGGTTATACACTGCCGGCCAATCACAGCGCATCTTGGAGTGGGGTCGCTAGGGCGGCCATATTTGTAGTCTCCCGTGTGTCTCTATACTCGGGTGCACGGTGAAGCATGGGTGAAGGAGTGTATCTCCGGAATGGCTGAACGCACAGGAACCAGGGACCCCTCAAAAGATAGATCTCGGCGAGGTGGAGGCAGACGCGGGGGTGTGAGAACCGAAAAACGGCCGAAAGACGCGGACGCGACCGAGGTTTGCTATAGAGCTACTGACCACAAGTTGAGCAACTTACACAGTATAGCTTTAATGTCTTGCATTGTGGGCCCACTAGTGGGCTGATCAGTCCAGTGGTTGCAAGATTTGCGCTGGCCACACACGCACGCACTCACCTACAGTACGCACACACGACCTGTTGTAAGCTATATGTACCTCTTTATACAGTACCTTTCAATCCGGGAAAGCATCTGTGTCATTTTAGAAGTTGCTTTATAACAACATTCCTTTAAATATTATATTTGGAATAAAAGTTTTTCTGAAAACTTTAAGGATTTAGATTTTTTTTAGAATCATTCTCAGGTCTAAATCAATGCTACTTTAGGTGACTGCGCACAGCACTGTACAGATGCATGCACAACATCGGGAGCGCACACAACGCTCCCTCCTCTCTCAGTTTTTATTCTAATTTGTTGAGTAAATAGTGGTTGAATGGAGGAGGGGTAGAGGTTTTAGACTGACAGCCAGTGTGGGAACTGTGAGTTCTTTTCTCAGAAAAGACTCTTTCTTTCACACTCGCGCACATGGATCCTTATTGGCTTATCGCTCAATCTCTGGCCCGGGCTCAATCTCTCCATTTTTTTGGCCTCCCCCTATCTCTCCATCTCCCTCAACATGCCTCTCTCTCTCTCTCTCTCTCTCTCTCTCTCTCTCTCTCTCTCTGTCCTTGGTTTATCCCCACAGTGATTGCTCTCACACATCCTCTATGTCTCTCCTTCCTCTTGATGTGGACTGATGGAACGCTTGTTGGCCTCTTTATGAGAACATGAGTGTTGTCCTTTGGTGCGCTCTTTCTTCCAATCTGTCTGTCTGCCTTCCTCTGTCGATGTCAGTCGTTTCTGTTGACTCTGCCCCCCTACCCAACACACACACACGCACGCACGCACGCACGCACGCACGCACGCACGCACGCACGCACACACACACACACACACACACACACACACACACACACACACACACACATACACACACTTGAACTTTTCTCTTTTTCCTCCTTTGCTGGCTCTGCCTCCTGCTGCTGCAGTGGAAAGGGGGGGGGGGTCGCTCCTCACCATGGACAATACATTGAACCCTCACCACTTTCTCCAAACATGCAAGCAGATAGCAGAATACCACTGCTGGTGTGAATTGGGCATACTGTAAGCCTAATTTTGCCACTTCAGCTTTATTATGACATACTTTGTTAGTGTGGTTGCCCCTGCAAGGGAACCACACTATAGTACAGGGTTCCCCAATAGGCGGCCCGCGGGCCATTTGCGGCCCGCGGTGGGCTACTCTCTGGCCCCCACCAACCCCAGTAATAATGGTGGTATAAGAGCAGCAACAACACTAGTATATCATCATTATCAGGTGGAAAACCCGTATCTCAAAATGTGTATGTACTTTCGCAAGGTAAAGCTCTGCTAACAAGGCCGTCGCACAAAAGTAGTGAAAACAGCAGATCTACAAGCACACAACGCCTCACGGTGCGAGGCGTTGTGTGCTTGAAGATCGGCTGTTTTCACTAGTTTAAGTCATTTTTAAAAAGATAAATGCAAAACGAACGGTTTTGGACATTTTCACCCGACAACGGGAAGGGCCACCGTCGCCCCCCTGCAATGTTGTGGCCCTCGGCTTGGTACCCTATATAATTCGGCCTTTGGGGAAAACTAATTGGGGAACCCTGCTATAGTACTTCTCCGACTTTATTCCTTCCATCTTTCCATCTTTCCAGATAAACTTTTTTGCCACTCTACTCCTCCCACAGTTTTGGTGGCATGCACTTGGGCCATCTGTCAAATCGACCGGCTTCATCGGGACACGTATAGGTGTGCGTAAGTCGTATCACTTTAATTACATTTTTAACTTTTCCCAAATATGGAGATGACTGACATCATATACCACATGAGACTGACACATATGTCCATATATGGGCATTCTAAGATATGGGCTTAATATTGATGACATTAGAGATCAAGGGACAAGGACCGACAGAGATCTCAATATATGGCCATTAAAGCAGAAATAAGCAGTTTTCTGCTGACATAAGCAGGAATCATGCAATTCCTTATTTTATTATTTATTATTTATTTATTTTGTTTTATTCAGGCGGCTAACAATGCTTCCTAAAGAAATGTTGTGTGTGTGACACTTCCTGGGGCTACAATCTGCCTCCAAAACTATTATTTTTATCTGTGAGAAGTTCTGTCATTGGTCGATTAAACTGGGGGCCCATCCAAAATATCAGACCAATCAGGATTGGTTGACCTGTCTGTCAATCCTTTTAGCCCCGGTCGGCTGGTTCATGCACAAATGAGCTGCTATGACAGAGCGTCTTACAGATAAAATAATAGTTTTGTTAGCCGCCTGAATATAATAAAATAAAAAATAAAATAAGCAATTGCATGATTCCTGCTTATGTCAGCAGAAAACTGCTTATTTCTGCTTTAATTTGAATTCATTTTCCCCATTGATTTAATTGTGACTCATGTCACGGCAACCACGCAATTTCCATTTGCATCTATTTCAATTTCAAAACAAGAAACAAAGCATTTTTTCAGTGATATTTATGTAGGCTATGTATTTAAATGTAATTTCTCTATTTTAGAATAATATATATAAAAAATAATAATTTTAGATAATTTACTTACCAGTAAGACTCCCTAATCCGGAGATAAGCGACCGTGAGGTCACATACACAAACTTTAGAAGGCAATGGTAGACAATCAGAAGGGAATATGGGAAATGGGACAGATCCATGTTGATGACATGACTGTAGAGATACTGAGTTCCACTTTGCGTGATTTTAGGGCAAAATCTGTAGGAGCAGTGTCCAAAAATGTGTTTTGCATGAATTGGCCTCATGGTGGCGCTAGAAGAGGGCCATGTGAGAAATGATTTAGAGGTTGTGCTTTGGCAGCCAAGGAGTGTGTGTGCAAAGTTTGGCATGGATAGGGGCAACGGTGGCGGAGATATGAGTAGGGGAAAAGTGTGACAGACAGACAGACTGACAGCCAGTGGAGGTTTTGATAGTAATTAAGTTTGCATAAGACATTTATTTGTTGGTGATCAATCCAGTGGTTTGCAAGATTAGCTCCGAACCAACAAACACATACACACACACAAACACACAGACTTACAGAAAGGCTCTGTACCCTTCTAGGCGGCTACAGAGCCATGCGTAAAAACAAACGTGCACAGCTCTCCATGTACAGGACCAAAGTGCTTGAGTCAGCTACGGATGACATCTCTCAAAAAATAGCTAAACATAGAGATCACTGATGTCATAGTTCTGATGTAAGATACAATATGACTGACATCAGTACTAGCCACACACTGTCTGAGATACACATAGAAAGCCATGCTGTAATTAGACCCCATCTCCCCCTCCCCTCTCTCTCTCACACTCGCTCCAGACCTGTGTCGGTCGACGTGGTCGTTTCCCTGTTGATGTTTTGCTCAGTTGTCACCTGGTTATTTGTTGTGCCACGCTACAGTAAATGTTTCTGATGGAGATATGGAGCCGGTGGCAAAGAACCCTTTGGCTTCCTACCTCTGTTTGTTTTGTTATCCCTCCCTCACTCCGTCCGTCTCTCCCTCTCTCAGAGCTGGAGGAGCTGGCTGAAGTCTTTATCTGGTAGCCAAGTTTACACATTCGAAGGAGAGTGGCTTCAAACAAACACTCGCTACTCTTAACGTAAACACCAGCACTTAACTAGACCAAATATTTACCTTCCGCCTCATTTAATCTCTGCGTTTGTCTTGTCTTTTCGCCCTCAAGATGTTTATCGCAGACTTTTGAGTGGTGTATCAATAATTTGGTTAAGGAGCAGGGCCGGGATATAAGGGCCCCTAGGTTCACTAACAGTGGGGAGTTTGTGTAAAAATTGGGCCCTTATCACTCTATTTGTATATGCTCTCTTTAAGAATAAACACAACACTTTTTGGGAGACAGGTAAAGGAAGGAAATGCGGTGGGTTTTAAATGGGAGTATTGGTACACAAACACGGCTTTCCAGATAATGTCACAGTACTTATGGGCTGCGGTGAGCTCTGCTCATGTATGTGTGTGTACAGCTCTCTCAACACGCATTGTGTTGGCATGTTTGTTTAGGGGAGCAAACTTTGTTGGGCCCCGTCAATCACCTCATCACTCTCTTCCTGCGGGGTGTGTGCGTGCGTGCGTGTGAGAGCGAGAGTAAGGGTGTGTGAAGTGTGTGCAGCGATTTGTGTGTCATTTGTGCTTAGACAAGTGCATTTATGTCTGTCTACAAGTACATTTTGTCAAATATGTGCCGCGGTCATGTGCACATATTTGTGGGCTTCTGTGTGATTCAATACATTTCGGTGTGTGCGTGCCTGAGAATAAACGTGTGAGCATGCGTGCATGTGTGTGCCCGAATATAAATGTGCATGCCTGCGTGTGTGGGTGTGTGTGTGTCTGCACACACGCGCGAACGTTCATAACATGCACGCACGCTAGGAACAGCTGTGCGCAGGAGCAATTAGGCTGACAGCCTTAGTAGTGAGTGTCACTTCACACTTCAGGTCAGAGCCAGAGTGTGCCTGCCTGCCACTGCCTGGCTGACATTCCCCACTGTCACCACAGACACC
>NC_137817.1:14298029-14358029 GCF_963921795.1 Nannobrachium achirus
TTCAATTGGGGTCCTTTTTTTAACTCATATAACATTGAATGAGAAACAAATAAAACACAGTAGACTACTATGAAGAAAACACACAAAAAACACAATGCAAAATACATTTACAGTAGAAATGTCAGGGGTTCTGTATACAGTATGCACCGGTATGTGTCTCAGAAATGGAGATCTCTGTATCTGTCTGTATTGGGGAAAAAAACTTTCAAAAAAGTATTGAAAAGTGAAAAAATCGCACGCACGCACGCACGAACGGGTCGCACGCACGCACGCACGCACGCACGCACGCACGCACGCACGCACGCACGCATATACTACAATCAGAGGTGGCTCGCTCTGCCTCTGCCCAGAGGCAGTGAGAGAGTCTTGCTGGTAACAAGTGCTTGTTGATGTTTTCCACAGCTTGCTAATAGGAAGAGTAAACACCGCTAACCTTTTAATTGAGTGATGACATGATGAAGATGGAGCGATCGCTAACCGTTTCGTGTGGAGTCACGGATGGAGGGTGTGAGTTCCCTTCGTCACACCCTGCCCTGTCCCCTCGTCGTCGTCGTCCCCCCCCCCTGTCCTGGCGTCCCCTCCACCCATCCCCAGGGGCGTCACACCAAATCCTGGGCCCTGGGTACAAGGATTCACTGCGGGGCCCCCCATTAATGTTCTTCATATAGGGGGAGGGGGTTTAAACCATTTAGACTGGGACATGCATTATTTAGTGCTTTAACTATTGAAAAATAGCAGATCTGCGAGCTTGTAGAGCTGCTATTTTTGAAAAAACGAGCACATTTGTGATTTGTGCAAGTCTTTGAATATTTCAAATCCTTCTAAGGTTTTTTGAAAAACCTATGTTTCTATTGTCAGTAGTGCTCAAACTTTTTCACGTGAAGGACCACCAAAATGATATGTTTTTGGCCCACGGACCCGCATCTCAAAATATTTTGTTCCAGGTAACCCCCCAAGAAGAAAAACTTTAGTTACAAATGTTCGCTTAAAAAATAAAATGACCCAAAGATTTGCACACATTTTCACAACTTTTCAAAAATAACAGATCTACAAGCTGTGAACTCGTATATCTGCTATTTTTCAATAGCTAAAGTATAAAAAATTAAAGACCCTCCACCTTGTGCCCTAGTAACTCAGTCCCTCTTTCCCCCCCCTTGTGATGCCCCTGCCCATCCCCCCATCCGTCCGTCCGTCCGTCTGTCT
This sequence comes from Nannobrachium achirus, assembly GCF_963921795.1. NCBI lineage: Eukaryota > Metazoa > Chordata > Actinopteri > Myctophiformes > Myctophidae > Nannobrachium > Nannobrachium achirus. Next base: position 14,299,233 of record NC_137817.1, read on the forward strand.
CAGATCCTGTTTGTGTTCATTAGTGCTGCTCACACATCTATTTGGAGAGCGAGTGCCATGTGCAATCATTCCTTCCTTCATGCTCCCTTACCCCCCCCCCCCCCCCCCTCTCTCTCTCATTGGATCCACTCCCCCTTTTCTTACAAGGTTTCCAGTGTCAATATTCTATACTTCTGATCATCTATTTTAATATCTTATATGTTATTCCTTTTCACTCTATCTCTGTTATTGTTAGCATCCTTATCTCGCGTTCCCATTCCGTTCCCTTGTCCATTCCTCCTCCTCCTCCTCTCCTCCTCCTCCTCCTCCTCCTCCTCCTCCTCCTTCTCCTCCTCCTCCTCCTCCTCTTTCTGTTGTGAGAGCTCCTGTCAGAGCCCTGCCACTTGTAATCTCTGAAAGATCCTCATCCCACACTCCACCATCCCCCCCCCCCCCCCCCCCCCCCCCACCTCTATCCCTCTATCCCTCCATCCTCCTCTCTTCATCCCCACCCTAACCTGTTCTTTCTCTCCCCTCTATCCCCTACACCACCAGTGTTTCTCAAACTTTCACATTTCAAGGTCTCCCCTTAAAGGACAACTCCTCCCTAAATCACTTCTAGGCTCATTTTCCTACTTATGTTGATCCCAAAAGACTGTCCATGGGGCCTATTAGGCAGAAATGCCCCTGTTGTCCAGTTTCCCCAGCAGAACCCAGCAGCTCTCATATAGCATAGAGTGGAGTCTATAAGTCTATCGCTTTTACACTATTTGTTGCGGTCAAAAGTGTTTTTATTTTTCATGAATGTGGTACTAGGTTGTCAAACACATCCATGTCGTCATTGTCCCACACAAGCCATCACACTCTGCTAAACCGATGCTATGCTTTTATGTGTTTTGCCAAGTCCCGGAAAAGATGCACTGTGATTGTCCAGTACAGTGACTTTGATTGGCCGAATGTTCACCCCAAAACATGATTTATGAGATTGTGGTGGCTTGTGTGGGACAACCAAGACATGGACCCTGACGAAGACCTAGAAGGTCGAACCGCGTTGGTCAACTTGTTGCCTTGCTCAGAAAATAAATTATATTTTTTCACCAACAACGGAGTGCCTTGGGAATCCTTTCTCTGTAAGTCTGCTGTCTACACCTTTAGAACTTAGCAGTACTTCATTGAAACATTTTTTTTTTTCAAAACATGGATGTGTTTGTAATGACAATTAGTAACACATTCATGAAAAAGAAAATCACTTTTGACCGCAACAAATAGTGTAAAAGCGATAGGCTTACAGGCTCCACTCTATGCTATGGCAGCTGCTGGGTTCTGCTGGGGAAACTGGACAACAGGGGCATTTCTGCCTAATAGACCCCATGGACAGTCTTTGGGATCAAGTAGGAAAATGAGCCTAAAAGTGATTTAGGGAGGAGTTGTCCTTTAACTCTGACAGTATACAAATTAACCAGTTAGGGTTCATTTGGTTCCATTTGTATGCGGTTAGAGTTACAGACTTGTATGGGTCAATTTAGACCCCCATAAAGGAACCCACAAAGTCCCCAGAATCCACAAGGGCGGCATAGCTGAATAGTTAGGGAGCCCGCCTGGGGAACCAGAGCCCCTGGTTGTCCCAGATTCGATTCCAGGGCAGGGTATAGCAATGTCGATGTGTGTCCCTGAGCAAGACTCTTAACTCCTAATTGCTCACGCGCTCCTTGTGGGCAGCGAATCAGCTGGGTTGGACTGAAAATACTGAATTTCCCTCACGGGAGGAAATAGGTATCTATTATTATTATTACTAGAAGCTCGGCCGCCCTTCGAGCGTCTAGTCGGCGTCCTGGCCAACTCGGGAACAATGTAAATAGGGAATGAATGTCCCGCTCTTTAATGCAAACCCATTATACCTGTTGTCATAGGATCCGTTTTGACCATCTGTTTGCGTGTGTCCATTTATGCCCATATATGGAGATATCTGTCTGTTTACGTCCATGTTATGCCCATATATGGAGATCTCTGTCGGACCCGTTTTGACCATCTGTTTGCCTGTGTCCATTTATGCCCATATATGGAGTTATCTGTCTCTAAGCGTCCATTTTATGCCCATAGCGTCCATTTTATGCCCATATATGGAGATCTATATCTGTCTGTCTGCATCCATTTTATGCCCATATATGGATATCTCTATATCTGTTTGTCTGTGTCCCTTTATTCCCCATTATGGAGATCTCTGTATCTGTCTGTGCCTCCGACTGTGTTGCAGACACAGTGCCGGTTTCCCCCTTTAATGCAAACCCCATTATACCTGTTGTCATAAATGGACACAGGCCATATGTTTGCCTGTGTCCATTTAAGCCCATATATGAACATCAGAACACGTCTATATGCGTCCATTTTTTGTTGACTCATGTGGCGTACGTGATGTCAGAGCCTTTTAAGAAGTGATGTCACAATGAGTCAGCGCTTGCGCCGATTTCCTCCGGAACAGCCTGATGTCAACAATCAGCCCGCATAAGGAGATTCCGAACGTTTCGCGCCGGTTCGGGAAAACCGCGCGTCGGGTCGAGTCGAGGCCCGGCACTGCACTCCGTGCCGCGGCGGGGAACGCGCGTGCCGAATCTGAAGCCGGTGGGACGAAAGGTTCTCGAGATACGCGGATTACAGACACACAGACACACACGCAGAGACTTCTCGCATTTATAGATAGATATTACCAAAGACATTACGCAGAGCACCCTGAACCACACTTCTTTACACTAACTTAACCACAAATTATGTTTGGCCAGCGTTGGCTCAGTTATTCATGTTTACTCTGTAATGTTTTTTGTTTTGTTTTAATAACTTTAGATAACATTTTAATAAACACAAAATCTACAATTAAAGCCATTGACAGGAAAATGGTTATGTACGATGTATGGCCAAAGCTGGGAATGGACAATGTCATTGATGCATTGATGTATAATCCTTGAGAACTAACTGGAGAAAGGATTTAGACAGAGGCTCTATCCATGAGTACTACTCCAAATGCTCCTGCTAATCTTTCATCTTCTCTTCTCTTCTCTTCTCTTCTCTTCTCTTCTCTTCTCTTCTCTTCTCTTCTCTAGGTTTTACCAGGTCAGACGTGTAATGAATGGGTGTCCAGTGGCTGCCTTGGCTTTCATGCAATGTATTTTTTTTTCACATGAGCAGTAGTACACCAAACAGGTGTACACACACACACACACACACACACACACACACACACACACACACACACACACACACACACACACACACACACACACACACACACACACACACACACTGCTAAGTGCATGGCCTGTGTGTGTCTGTGTCTGTGTCTGTGTGTTGTCGTTTGTCTGAGTGTGGGGGAGGTCTGTGGCCCCCAGGGAGCCAATAGCAGGTCAGTGTTGTGAGTTCGAGGGGCCTCTCAGCCTATTAGACGGCCGCAGAGGAATTCTGTGTGAAACAGAGACCGGTGGACTGACAGAGATACCTCACAGCTGTACAACTACAGCATGCCTGATGGACAAACCTCACTAGTCCTCTGTGTTCAATCACACATCTTTTCAAAATCTATGCTCGATTTTACTAGACTATATACCATACTTACTTCATCCTAAACAGCGTGTCCCATGTCATTTTGAGGCACGAGAAGGCAAGATAAGATTTGGCGTTTCAGAACTAGAGAGGTGGGCCCAGCCAGGAGACATGCCTTATCTCCCCTATCGTTCTGTCTGTCTGGGGGCATGTGATGACAGTGTTTTGTGGTTGTGCCCGTGTATGGAAAAGGTGCAGGGTAATCGGGGAAAGGAATATGATAAGGGATGCTGATGGTTAATTCCTTGTGTCAATTATATTTATACAGGGTGGCGGAATGGGAACAAAGTTCTTCATTTAAATTATAGCGGCCCCCATACCCATCATTGCCTTGTAGGTGCAAAAAACTCAGATTTATTTTAATTTCATTGATTGAATACTTTATTAGACAGAAATGCAAACAGCAAGAGTACAGTTGAGCATGTGGTCTAAAAGGATAACACCTACAGGTCCTATACAGGTATCACCATTGGGATTGCTAGACGATTGTCCTGGCACAAAGTTATGGTTAAAGTATTGTATAACTGCAGGTACCTGCAACAAGGAAAATAAAGATGAGAAGTCCAAATATTCATATTTTCCCAGCTCCCGAGCCACAAAAAGGAACCAAACCTCTCCGAAGACGTACCTTTGTTTGCATCCCCAACGCACTCACGTGACGTTGATTCACTTCCCCTTCAAACAAACTGCACGTTTTATTTGTGTTGGGGATTTATGATGCATACTAAAAGTATAGGCCTTTACACAATAGAATATTTTGCCATAGGCTACATATGTGATGAATATGTGGCTGCATATCGTCAGTGTCGGGCAGAAACCTCGTATCTCCAAGTTTCAAATCTGTATGTTTTTTCCGTGAATTAAAGCCCTGCTTCATCATTTAAGGCCGTCGCACAAAGGTAGTGAAAACAGCCGATCTACAAGCACACAACGCCTCGCATTTTTAAAATGATAAATACAAAACGAATGGTTTTGGACATACAAGGTTTCCACCCGACAACGACGATATGCTTAGATGCCAGGCAGAATGCTGTACATACACATTCAGGTCTAATAACACCTCTCCAACTCAGCCAGATTGACGTTGCTCCGCAAGTCCACGCTGACTCAGTAACCCTCGTGCACGAGTTGAGACTTGAGATTTGATTGTAGACTCTGGCTGCATCCAGAACTGATACATACTGAGCTTTGTGTTGGAAATTACAATACGCCCTGTTTTCTGTCGTACGTCCTTTTGGTAAAAATGAAGGCCAGTGTCATCACCACCCCCATCTTCCACCTGCACAGCACATCTGGAGACGGGGGGGGGGAGGGGTGTGTGTGGAGGTGTTTGTGTTGGCCTCAGAGGTGCAGACACAGACAGAAAGGAGAAGAGAAGACATGCCCTACAGTGTTTATATAATGGGTTGTGTGTACGTGTGCACGACTGCATGTGTGCACAGCTTTTTCTGAACTGACGCCACTGGTGTGTGTGTGTGTGTGTGTGTGTGTGTGTGTGTGTGTGCGTGTGCGTGTGCGTGTGCGTGTGCGTGTGCGTGTGTGTGTGTGTGTGTGTGCGGCTGTGCGCATGTGTGTAAAGACATGGAAAGAGCATTTGGGTTCCCGTCTCTGCAGTGAAATGATTTTCATTCTTTCGGCATGTGTGTGTATTGTGACAAGATATTATCTCACACACCAGTCAGTACCTCACCTACCAGAAATACCGTGGGAGGGCCGTCTATTTCTGTACCACGACGCGAACAGGAATGAATGCTTCCTGGCAAACCATTACTGGGACTGTGTTCTGATAAGAATGTACAGTATCTCCTCAACCACGCTCGTGGATCATAATCTATGCAGATGTAATAATGGTCACAGACACACTTTATGAACACAAAAATGAATGCCAGCACACATACCGGTAACTGCATGCACCCAGACATTCAAACGCACACACATAATTTGTTAAGATGTTGCACGCAGTGTGTTAGGCCCACACATACCGTACAATTAATGTGTCTATACAATGTGTATGCACTGAAACTACCTCATGCACACACACACACACACACACACACACACACACACACACACACACACACACACACACACACACACACACACACACACACACTGTCGTGCACGCATGCATGCACACACACACACACACACACACACACACACACACACACATTTTGATTGACAAGCAGTAGAGAGGGGAGGAAGTGAGGCTGACAGAACACTCAGGTGGTGTTAAGTCCTGACTGACAGGCAGGCCGCACCCTCTCTCTCTCTCTCTCTCTCTCTCTCTCTCTCTCTCTCTCTCTCTCTCTCTCTCTCTCTCTCTCTCTCTCTCTCTCTCTCTCCCTCCCAGTCTCTTAACTCTTCCCTGGCCAAAACAAGGCCACAGCTGCAGCAGCATGCAAGCAGTTTATCTATACAGACAGACAGACAGACAGACAGACAGACAGACAGACAGACAGACAGACAGACAGACAGACAGACAGACAGACAGACAGACAGACAGACACATTGTTATACTGATAAAGAGAAACTTAATGCAAACAATGGAATGAAATTGATTGACCATTAAATGAAATCACAACATGCTCTGAACATGCATACAGACAGATGGGTGGGCCCTGATCCAGAGAAGGTTGCAGAACCACTGGTCTCACAAACCTGCGCCAAAAAGATAAAAGATGCTGATTAATGAGAATCCACTCCCCTCTCTCCTTTCAAAACTAACAAATAATACAACAATAAAATATATGGGTGATTAAGTGAAATTCTATTCAGTGGTTCTCAATGGGGCCTAGGGACCCCCAGTGGACATTGAGGGTCCCAGGCTCTCCCCAGCAAAATTATAACATAGCATCAAAATCAGTTTAACTGCTTCAAATAAGCTATTAGAAAATAGCAGATCAACAATTGCGATGTTAAATATTTATGAAACATTGTAAACACAAATCGTGCATGATTTGGAACACAAATATTTTCATAGGGTCCACAGCAAAAAAAGAAAAGATAAATGTGGGGGTTTCCTTGACATGAAAACAATGTTTGCAAAACAGCTGTCTGTTGTTCTATCTCTCCATCTGTATGTCTGTGTACCATTCTCTGTGTACCAGCCGTGTGAGTGCGTGCGTGCGTGCGTGCGTGTGTGTGTCCAGGGGCGTCACACCAAATTCTGGGCCCTGGGTACAAGGATTCACAGTGGGACCCCCATGAATGTTCTTCATAGGGGGAGGGGATTTCACCCATTTAGACTGGGAACGTATTATTATTACGCATCATGTTGTGCTTCCCCCAGAAGCAAAAGTTGAGTTACAAATGTTCACTTAAAAAAATACATATTCAAAGATTTGCGCACATTTTCACAACTTTTAAAAAATAGCAGATCTACAAGCTCACAGCGCGGCACTCGGTGCCGCGCTGTGAGCTTGTCGATCTGCTATTTTTCAATAGCTAATGATAAAATAAATAAGGCCCCTCCACCTTGGGCCCTAGTAACTCAGTCCCACTTTTCCCCCCCTTGTGACGCCCCCGAGTGTGTCTCCCTCTCTCTCTCTCTCTCTCTCTCTCTCTCTCTCTCTGTGATCTTTGGTCTCTCTGTCTCTCAGTCTCTTGTTGAGTAGTATCTTGCATCTGGTCTATTCTGTCTTCTCCTGTTTCTCCAGAGTGTTTCTGCTGATCTCCCGACTTTCCCTGCCGCTCCCCAGGGTGTGTGTGTGTGTGTGTGTGTGTGTGTGTGTGTGTGTGCGTGCGTGTGTGTGTGTGTGTGTGTGTGTGTGTGTGTGTGTGTGTGTGTGTGTGTGTGTGTGTGTGTGTGTGTGTGTGTGTGTGTGTGTGTGTGTGTGTGTGTGAGTGCGTGCGTGCGTGCGTGCGTGTGTGTCATGTGCTTGTAGCCAGGTGTCTGCTCTTTGGACTGTGTCTGTCAGTGATGTGGAGGCAGGGGGAAGGTGTGCGGGTGCGCGGTTTCGTCTCTGTGTGTGTGTGTGTGTGTGTGTGTGTGTGTGTGTGTGTGTGTGTGTGTGTGTGTGTGTGTGTGTGTGCGTGCGTGCGTGCGTGCGTGCGTGCGTGCGTGCGTGCGTGCGTGCGTGCGTGCGTGCGTGCGTGCGTGTGTGTGTGTGTGTGTGTGTGTGTGTGTGTGTGGTGGGGAGCTGTATGCTGGGGCACTTTGACCAGGAGTGTCTGGGAGAAATTCTCCACATTCCCAGGGATCTGGCTGGAATAAAGGCTCTGTGGCGCTGCCACGCACCTGGCTGGGAGGGAGCCATAGATACAGGCTCACACTCACACACGCACACACACACACGCACGCACGCACACACACGAGCGCACACACACACACACACACACACACACACACACACACACGCACGCATGCGCACACACACACACACACACACACACACACACACACAACTACACATAGGCACATGCATGCATGCATATTGCACGCACACACACACACACACACACACACACACACACACACACACACACACCGTCTCAGCACCAATTAACCTGAAATGTAAAACTACACCCTCAGATGCAAAGGTCAAATGCAGAGAGTCAACCCAGCGACCCCATCGCTCTTTCAGAGGAAGACGGAAAATACATGAGATATTTCACTCTCTCTTTCCTTCACAATCCTCAGTGCGAAGAGTTTAAAAATTGATCCAAATGGACCTGTAATGGCACATGCATGCACACACATACCGGTATATACAGTATGTGGAGCCGTAAGGGTCCATTTGGTTCCATTTGCATTTTCTTAAAGGGGCCGGTATAAGTGAGGTTTCTCAGTTTAAAATAAGTGTTAAATATCTCTATATTCCAATAGTAGTCATTGATATATATATATATATATACTGTATATATATTTGTTTAATAACAGGTCTACCCATCTCTCCAGCTCTGTAGTAAACAGAAAGTTGTTTAATAACAATTTAATCCAATCAACAGAGCGAAGCGATTAAACAAAACAATGAAGAGACAAAAATCAAACTGGAACACTATAAAATTGAAGCTAATATATTGTATTTGGGGCATGCTATCTCCTGATTGGATAAAATTGGTATCCCGAACCGAAGTTCTCTGCTGGCTAAAGAGCTAGAGAGACGGAGACACCTCTATTACTAAATAAACCCTCTATGACAATTATTTTACGTTAAGGAGCTTTGCATTTTTAACAAAACACTTTTTTTAGATAGCATATCACTTACACAAACTTCATAGTGCCAATCCCGAGAAGACTCGTGAAAAGTACTCGAGTACCCGGAGTGCCAATCCCGAGTATACTCGTGAAAAGTAATATATTACTGTAACGGCGGTTATATTACCGGATACAATGGCGGAAGGTCCGGAGCCGAAATCCGTCGCTGATTTCTCATCATCACGGCTCCACGAGCACAAAATAGTCATCCCATAACATTGAGGTGGACGGGGGATCTCATCTTTAATGTCCATTATCTCAAAACTACACTTTAGAAGCGAAGATGGAGGCAGATGCTCGTTTATAAAGCACATGGAGAAAAGCTCCGAGCCGATCCGCCATGACACCACGTAAACAAAGATCGATTCCGGCGCAGGACGCGATGACGTCAGACCGGAAGTGTTTACGCTGTGGACTTCTGGCCTTCAAAATAAGATAACGGGAGTGAATGCAGCCTGAGGGTGGCATTGTGGACTTTATAATCCGTTAATTTCAGGAGCACTAAATGAGTTAAGACTATAATGTGTTATTGTGAAGAACACTCTCTACAACATTGGACACTACAGTATACCTAAAACAGCTATGAAGAGTACAGAATCGGTTTACCCCAACAAAAATAATTATAGTTCATAAGAAAATAATCCAAAGCATGTGATAGATCACGTGACAGGGACGGCTGCAGGATGAAATGACTAAGGGGTCTGTTGAAAATTGTGAGGGGGCACATATTTTTTATATAGGCTAGTAATAACGAACTTTCTTTTTCTATAATACCTACAACAGATGCCAGTTTTTGGGAGCTGAAATAACAGCCGCTGCTACTGCGCTGTGGTTTAGGTGACTTTAAATTGCGGATTAGACGGTTGCGCTGCTGCACCAGCTGCGGATAATAATAATCAGATAATTATTATAGGGGGCAACTGTGTTTCAATACTGTTATTGTAATCTCTATGACAATAATAATATTCAGCCAATATTTGTGTTGTTTTCGATATTTTCTTGACTTTACATATATAGAATATAAACTGAGGGGGCACAACTTGCAACTGAGGGTGCAATGCTCCAGCAAGCCCCCTTGTGGCGTTGGGCCTGTCACGTGATAAGTGTTTTAACTGATGTGTATCTGCGAGTCTCCTCTCTCTGTCTGCCGTGTGGGAGCACAACATTGAGAGGAGGTGAAGTTGATCTGAGGCTCTTGACAGACTGTTGTCTGTCTGCACCAGCCATCGGTAACTGAGAAACCACAGACACAAAGTTCTAACTATGACATGAGGAGACATACACCAGCATATAGACTGCTAAAATGTGATTCCTGGACACTGCATTTGGCTGAAGGCTATGTGGTCTGCATTGTTGGATCGGACCAGTCAGGTGTATGCACCAAAGTCAGCTTTCTCAATTGGTTTTGCAGCAGAAGGTTGAGTAGACCACAAAGTCTGGATCCAACATATTAAGTGACACATAATTCCTCTGGTAAATTGTTTTTTGGCCACAACCCTGTCATAACATCTTATGCGACCAACAGTTGAGTGCTGACCCTTGGGCTGAGAAACATTGCAGTAAGTGCTGACATTGAATTGTTACTGCCTAATAAAAACGACTTGTTAACTTGTAAATACTATTCTAGCAAGTCATTTACTGTCTTTGAGACTGTAAACTAAATGGGTACAAGCCCCACCACCAAGAATAAAAACAAACAAACTGTGGAGACATGTTTTTAACAGGATGGCAATGTCAGTCCATCAGTCTGTCAGTACAACACTTTCATCCCAAACAAGATATCTCGAAAACTATTGGCTGGATTGCCATGGAATTCACTGTGCACATGCATAGAGTACTCCTCCGAGGCTATACTACAACCTTCTAAAGCCCTTAGGCCAAAATGTCCACTTGCACACAAGATATATCAAAATCAACATTTTCCAGATTTCCATAAAGCTTTCTGTTGAGGCAGTAATAGGTTTATTTATGTTGGAAAGGTCATTAAAGGGGAAGACCACCCATTTTCAATATTGAACTATGTCATTAATATACCTTAGACTTAGAGGAGTTGTGTGGAAATAGATTGTATTGTAAAGTACAACTTGATGACATCACACCATTGTACTTTACAATACAAACCCCAAAATCAATCTTCCAGTTCTAGGCAACACAGAAGGGAGGGAACTTTTTTCTTATGACATAGTTCAATATTGAAAATGGGTGGTCTTCCCCTTTAAAATAAAACAGACCTTCATTTGTGATGTGCTCAGAAAGTTATATTTTTTTCTATCTATGAATCAAATTATTTTAGGATGTGTTCAAAACCTTTAACAGTCTCTTAACAAAGTAGCTTTTTTGTTATTGAAACAAATCGCAACCCAGGTAAGTTCAGGCAGGCGATATTGGGAGGTTACCATTCCACTCTCAGCCGTATCACCACCAGATAAACTATTAAGCCGCTGTGCAGAGCGGAGCTTGTTTTTAGCTGCTTTTTAAGCCTGTCTCTTTGATATGGAGCGTGTGTTTACATGTACTTCGCCAGCCCCCCAGTCTTTTGTTATTTCTACCTAGCCCTCTCCATTCTCCCCTCCCTGTCCTTTGTATACATATATGTGTGTGTGTGTGTGTGTGTGTGTGTGTGTGTGTGTGTGTGTGTGTGCGTGTGCGTGTGCGTGTGCGTGTGCGTGTGCGTGTGTGCGTGTGCGTGTGCGTGCGCCTGTGCGTGTGTGTACACTGATGTATCCGTGCATGCGCGCAAGCAGGGACGTGCTGGCCATTGGGAAAAGCGGGACAACTCCCGAACGGCCGGTTCATTCCCGGCCAGTACAGGCCGGCCATTAGGAAAAAAATAAACTGTTTGCACAAAAGTAAAAATTAAACTGTTTGCACAAAAGTAGTAAAAACAGATAAATGATAAATACAAAACAAACGGTTTTGGACATACAAGGTTTCCACCCAACAACGACGAAATATAACTCATGTAATTGGCCCACTGGCTTGTCACTTGTCATGATCTGAAATGGCACATCTTTGAGTAGCAGCAGCGCTATAGAGAGAGATCTCTCTCTATGTACAATGAGGGCCTCTCCAACTCTTTTTCCCGGGCTAAATCAGGCCCAGCACGTCCCTGCGTCCGTGCATTCGCGTAAGTGTGCATCTACAACTACACATGCATGTGCGTGCGTGCGTGCATATGAATCTTCAGGCGGTTGGAATGTTGACCCGCGCGGGGAGAGGGTGAGAGACTTCCCAGACATCAAAGGGCAGGTAGCTGACAGGCAGAAGAGGGGCCGATAAGTCCAGTTGGATTACAATAGACCCCAATGCACACCTGGACTGTATGGAGAGGCAGTGACGTGGAGAGAAGCGCACACACACACACATGCACACGCACCAGGGACGTGCAGAGAATGTTAGAGAGAGAGGCAGGGGCTGAGATGTTCTAAAAGGACCTTTTTAGTGGAAATGTCGAAAATAGAATTTCTCCCAGACACAAAATAGAGCTCAGAGGTCGGCTATTTTCACCGCTTGATACCACACTGAACAAAGCATCATCAAGTGAATTCTGGAGATGTGGCGTAATGGCGTGGATTTCTACACAGAGAGGGCAATTCTTTCAACATAAGCTGCTGTATTCAAGTTCAGTAGAGTTTGGACAAGGCAATTCTCTTGAATGCTGCCTTCGGGTATGGCATGCGAGGACATTTGCATTTCTTTCACCATAGTAAAAACTGCATTCATGATCTGGAGACTTTTTAGAGACAGAGAAAAGGGCAGCTAGGGGCTCAAGCCCCCTTAGCACGGGTCTGACACACACACACACGCGCGCGCGCGCGCGCACACACACACACATACGTGCACATGTATGTGTGTTTCACACGTGCATACCAATATACTCTGTGTAAGCATACTTTCATCTCATTCATTTCCCTGGCTATTCATACTTAATACACGCACGCGCACCTTCATGCACTTTGCTCTTCCCAGGTACAGCTCCTTCCAGTCATAGATGGTTAACCCTCAAGTCCCTGCCGTCCCCCCCGCCCCCACTGACCTCTGCACCTGCAGGTGTTGGGGGTCTTTGTCTGTGGACATGTGAGAGCAGCCCTCGGTGTTGTGATAAACCCTCAAACCCCTCCGCCACCCACCCACCTCCTCTCAGGTGTGAGCTGAGGGTCTGACTGTGGGGGGTTGGTTGGTTAAACCTGAACTTCATACTTCATACGCTGATGATGGTAACGTTTCCACTGTTGATTTATCAGTGACATTAATTTGGTGGTAGGTTACGTATACTGTACAATAGCTCGATTACTTTGGATGATATACAATCGCTAGGTTACGTATACAATCGCTCAACTACTTTGGATGATATACAATCGCTAGGTTACGTATACAATCGCTCAACTACTTTGGATGGTATACAGTCGCTGGGTTACATACACAATCTTTAGTTTACGTTGTTTTATGTGTGTGTGTGAGTTTTCCTCTTATGGTGTGGCTCTAAATCAATAAAGTGTTTGTACGTTCTCTGAGAAATCATAATAGGTTTTATATTGACACTTTTGTACATTTTATAACACATGAAATATATCGCATGTATTTGCAGTATGGCTCTGATTGAATGAGAGGCGTTTCAACATAACTCACCGATGTCCTGGGATTGCTGGCGCTTGCTTTAATGTCTGATAAAAGAGTATTGAGCAAGCTTTGAGGGTCATCTGTGTCCTGAGTGTCATTATTGTTCACACACTGACACTGATTCCAGAAATAACAATGAACAGTAACAGCTATTCTTGGCAAGGAATATTCAGGGCCTAGCAACAAAATTATCTCACTCTCTGAGTGTACACAGTCAAATCCTCAGTGTTGACGTATCCATTTGTAGCACGGAGAGTGTACAAATGTCAGAGTAAAATAAACAACACTTAGTATTTCACTGTGTATTATATTGTCTTGGGCAGGCTGTGACATGACATGAGTATCTCTCTCCCTCCCAGTCCATCATCCAGTTGTGAGTGTTAGGGTTTGGGTTACCAGTGCAGTGGTGCAGTATGTGTATAGGGCAGTGGTTCTCAAACATTCTCAAACACAGATATTGCAAACTGTCGCATAAACATTTACTAACACCCAAGATGTCAAAGAATTCTCCAAAGGAGCAGTATCAGCCAGGCATTTACACTCAATGCAATTGTAGACCATTACCATGAGAAATGTCACAGCTTGTTTGTGTCCGTGTAGACCTACGTGTAGACGTGTATGTACACTGTGGTTCTATGGGGTTGTCTGTGGTTCTATGGGTTTGTCGCTCTGACATCATGCTCTAATGTCACTGTGATGTCATGGGAACCACTCTTAACAGAATGGGACATCACGCTTGATGTGCCTTTTATGCCCATATATGGAGTTTGCTGATGTCATCACGAGTCACACTTGCAAATTAATAACGTCTTGTCCGTTTTATGCCCATATATGGAGATCCCTGTCCCGATCGATGTCATCAATATTAAGGGCATATATGGGGATGCCCTTATTTTAATGCCCATATATGAGCATGTTCTGACATCACATTGTTGACTATCATGCAGGGGTAGAGTGCAACCTTGCCCTTTAGGGTGAGGTCGCATGTCGCCCTGAGGTGTCTTACTAGTAGTAACAGAAGGTAGGCTATTTTCTAAAGGTTTGTGTTTATGTATGTCTGTATACCTGCTGTAACAAACTGTGTGTCTCCTGTACTGCGCATCCACCTCGCAGCTTAAATAACTACCCAATGCGGTCACGGTCATATGAGTCCAGTAACATCCTCTACGAAGGAAGCAAACATATCATCCCTGTCAAAACACTCGGTGCTTCATACATGGATCACGCTGTAACTTCAGAGGGGCTCGGGCCCAATGGCTGAGGTTCTGAGAAAAAAAGCATTTGGCATATATCTGTTTAAAAGCTTATTTCCTCTTTGGGCCATGTTGTGTTCGATGATCTCAGAGAGAATAAAACGGTGTGGTTGTCTCACGTTAATTAAGTTTGAACAGATAGACGTTAGGCAATGAATAAATATTACGTTCGATCGGCTGGTGCTGGCAAAGAAAATGGTTTACTTGGCTTGATTGCTCAGCTCATGTCCTTTTATGACTATATGGACTAATCAACCACATGAACCTTGTGTCCCAATTAGGCAGACATTTGGCAAAAATAGCCGATCCTACGAGCCTGCCTGGGTGGGTCCAGACCCTAGCCAGATTGAATCTGGGCCCGCCCAGACTGACAGCTTTCCCCAGATCCAGCTTTGGAGCCTTCGGGTGCAGTTGTGTCGTGTTCTGGTTGCGACGTGGCAGCCATTCCTAATCACTGCCACACTCTGCTCTATTTTTGAGCGGTGGTCACACCGTCTCCATAGCGTGGCCGTGTGTGTAGGTATGTATGTTTGTTTGTATGTATGTATGTATGTGGGTGGGTCTGTATGTAGCCTCAAGCCTGTGGTGTAGTACCTTTTCTGACCACACATGTTAAGGGAGGGGCGCTGTTGTTCAGGCCAGGCCAGAACAGGCAAGGCACACTCACACTCACACACACACACGCACGCACGCACGCACGCGCACACACACACACACACACACACACACACGCGCACAGACTCCACCGCTCAGTTCACACGGGTGTGATTTTTTCCCTGTTGTGCTGCTCACGGGAAAACAGCAGACGTTGAAATTACACGCTATATGAGCTCCAAATGTGTAGATTGGCTATTATTGGCTATTTTAGCGTAGACGGACAAAAGCAGGGGTATAGCTGGGGGACCACGGTCAATGAAATATATATGTTTTAAGTGGTAAATGATCTATTTCTGTGTAGGAGAGACAGATGCATGTTTTGTCTGATAGTCAGCCCAAGGACTAACTAGAGAGAGAGAGAGAGAGAGAGAGAGAGAGAGAGAGAGAGAGAGAGAGAGAGAGAGAGAGGCAGATAACAGAGGGAACAGACACAGGGAGTGAATGTGACCTCTACACTATCTCTGTTATGCCTATGTTATGCTCCGTCATACAATGGTTTCGCACGGTGAAAATGTTCAGATCTGCCATTCAGATCACCATACCTTTATTTATTTATTTTAATTTTAGAGTAAACAATTATTTTTGCACCATTTTTCTCCCCAGTTTAGTTGTTATGCCCATTCATTCCTCCCCACACACATTTCTGTGTTGTCACTGCTGTTCTATCCTACTGCCAGAGGAGCCCCCAATGGGAGTACGTATAGGGCCTCCTAGTTCCTCCTACTCCTCCTGCCCAACACTCCCTGCCCAACAAAGCCAGATGCACGAACACCATATAGAACTCATCACTGGCTCAATTGGCTGCAGCCCAATTCAAGAAGGCAATTGCATTGGCTTCTCTTTATTTTTAAATGTATTTACTTTAATTGCCCCTCTTACCTGAATGAGTAGCCTATTTAGTTCAATCACCTTCATCATATCCACCTGCAATATCCTTACTTTGATGTACCAAAAATATCTAAGGAGGTTGGACGAAGGTCTTTCAGCCATAAAGCTCCATCTGATTGGAATGATCTTCCTCTATCTCTTAGATCTATTTCATCATTTGGTCACTTCAAGACTTCCCTATATTCTCATCTTGAATCAACTTGTATGTGTTTATAATTTGACTTTACCTATATGTACACTCATTGCTTATGTATTTGTACTGTGCCTCTTATTGCTCATCAGCTGATGATGTGGTGGGTGTTGGGGTGGGTGGTGGGTGAGGGTGAGCAAGCTATCTGTGTAAGAATGTATCTGTATCCCTGTCTTGTATGTACAGTAAGTATGTCTGCTGTTCATGTTCTTTTGTATGTCATGTTTTTATGGGTCCCTCTTGAAAATGAGACAGCAATGTTGAGTGTAATGTTAGAGAAGTGCAATAGTATGTTGTCTTGTTGTTGAGTCTGATTGAATGCTTAACAGTACCTGGTGTGTCTTCAGTAGATTGGGCTGGACCATAGTCAGGATGTCAGAGGGGGGGTTGAGATGTGCTTTTAGGTTGTATTATAGTGTTAAGAATGATAAGTGATCATTATTGTTGTTGTAGTTTTTAGTAATGTATTTGTATGTGGTTAAATTATAGGTTTTCATGTAGGCCTATATGTTTTAGAGTTAGACTACACCCCTCAGTCAGAATGGAACTGTCCAGGCTCATTATCTCACCTGGCTATAAAAAGCTGCTGCTGCCAGTGCGCAGAGGGGGACTGAGGTGTGGAAAGCGAGACACCACTGTGCTTATAAATGGACAATGATTGATTTGGTGAATAAATGTCTGGCCAAATGCTATACCAAGGCCTCCTCTGTACTGCACTCCAGCCACTAAGTCGGGCATTCTGGGAGCGTGTCGCTGTTACTACATGTCATCTTTTCGACACCCGACTCTAACCCTTACCCTAACCTCCGTGGAGTGAGTCGTTAACCCTCCGGTCGAAATGGTCGTTCGAAAGAGCGCGATTTCCCCGGGCATTCTCACAGGGGGAGGGAGAGAGTCAGAAAGAGAATGAGGCAAAAAAAAGAAAGGGAGAGGAGTGTTTTGACCAGTGACCGCCCCTAATGTGCCTACTATCCCTAACCTTGACCTTGACAAAACTATGACGAAACCTAACCTCAAAGAGACCAGGCCTAACTCCAAAATTACGCCGATCTGAGTTGAAACCCTTGTAAAAGAGGGAGACTCCTTCTTGTAGCACCTTGCTCAGATAGATAGATACCTTTATTATCCCAAGGGGGGAAATCAGTCGCCCGGAGGCAGCACAGCAGTTTAAGGTTATTTACAAAGTTACAGAGAAGTAGGAAAAGAGAAGTGTACAGTTTACACGGTAAAAGAGCAAGGTACACCAAAAAGAAAACAAGAGAAAGAAGAATATATACATAAAGTGTCAAAACAATGTTCAACGCTCATAAGTGTAATAGCAATACTTAAAAAGCAAATAGCAATGCTTAAAGCACAACTTATCATACAGTGCCAAACAAAAGTGTCCATAACAGTCAATGCTAGTCAGTGCTACAAGTATCTCACCGCCATGTCAAACACAAGCAAAATACTCAATACTACTAACACAACCTAATAGTGCAGAGCCAAACAAAAAGTGTCCAATGGTCAATGCAAAAAAATCTAAATAAAACAAGAAAGGGTGACACAGCAAGACGCACATGAAAACCCTCCCTGGAAAGGTCCTTAAGAGAGACGTGATGATAGACACACCATGTGCCACTTTGTGTGTCTGTCTGTCTGTATGCGCACACGCGTGTGTTTGTGCGTGTGTTAATGCTCAAACAAAGCATTCATGTGTACATGTGTGTGCACGTACTGATGCACGTATGAACACACTATGTGAGGCCGAAACCATTCTCTCCGACTCCCAGTGTTTATTTAAAGTGACACGGTAC
Source organism: Nannobrachium achirus (assembly GCF_963921795.1). Taxonomy (NCBI): domain Eukaryota; kingdom Metazoa; phylum Chordata; class Actinopteri; order Myctophiformes; family Myctophidae; genus Nannobrachium; species Nannobrachium achirus. Next base: position 14,317,407 of record NC_137817.1, read on the forward strand.
CATTAACACTCGTACCCCGGCAATGAAAGAGAGGAAAGGGGCGTGGCCACCGCGGGCCAGTCAATGCCTCTTATCTGGGCGCACGCGAGCGGGGAGGGGTCCAATCAGAGTCGTTCCTTACCCTCTCACTTCCTGTTTTTCCTGCCGGGATGTCCCGTCACCTTGGCGACCCAGTGGCACACGCAGCCTCTCCGTGCCCCTCTCTTCAAAGGAGTCCAAACGCCACAGGAAATTAGCTTAAGGTCTCAGAGAGGGAATCAGTCCATTTCCTAATGGGCACTCATTAGAACAATGGCCGACTGCCAAGACTGCTGTTTGGCTTCAGTGTCCCGTCAACTGTTTTCTTTCTTTCTTTCTTTCTTTCTTTCTTTCTTTCTTTCTTTCTTTCTTTCTTTCTCGTGTATTGTCGTCATTTCTCCTCCTCTCTTTGTTTATGTCCTAAACCGATCAGCACGTCATTAATTCCCTACTTTTTGTGCTTCCCTTTAACACAAGGGTGTGGTTTTCATTTACTTTAAATCTGGTGTCTATATTTTGGACAAGTCATTATAGGTGATAATTATTTATAGATTTTTCGTAAAAATATGTAAATTGCTAAAATAGCAGATCTGTTACTTTCACTACTTTTTGCGATACTGTCGTAGAATTACGTATAACATATGGCTTAATGTTAAGATATGGGATCATTCAAGGTGAGGAGCGTGTCACAACTATTAAAAATTAATGAGTCAAGATTGATGTTACTGTGTAGGCTACTATTAACAGGGTTCCAGATAGACGATTGTTTGCACATACCATAGGTATCCAAAAACAACCTAGGATGAGCCAGTACCACTGTTATTTCAATTTTATATTATTTATTTTCCTCAAATTTGTTGGAATGCATCAAATTTGTTGGAAAGCATGCATGTCCTCATCTGGGAGAGGTGACCTTTGTTAATCCTGTGGGGGAAACCCGGTTTACACCAGCTGATGGCTGCTCAGATGGTCATGATGAACGCTCAGGGGGGTTAAGTGCCTTGCTCAGGGACACTTCTACACGTAGTTCGGGAGACAAGCTGGGAAGCGAACCAGTGATCTTCAGATTACCAGTTGGCCTCTCTACCTACTCAACCAGCGATTCACAACCTGCGAACCTTTTTCAGTTTGGGCCTGTTGCAAAATACAGCTGTCAGTGCATTCATTCGTGTTCCATGACTGAAGGCTCAGGAGAGAAGGAGAGGCTTGCACACCGTCATGGGCTCCCAGGTAAGTTTATTTAGCAACGTTTCGACCCCATGTGGGTCTTCATCAGGCATGCCTCTCCTTCTCTCCTGTACGTATTTTTTGCTCAGCACCCGGAGAATATTTTACAAGATGTGCGTGCTACTTGGTTCCTCCATCACAGATGCTGTCTAAACTTTAATGACAAGTTTGAGGATATGTTTCATCTACTGTAACATACAGTACATGTATATATTTAGCCAGTAATAATTTCTGCATCATCTCACCTCATCTACCGTATATACGTTTCCTCAGAATCCTCACACATCCACTTGTTCTCTAACATCAAGAAAGTGGTAGACATTATTACCACTGAAATCACACTATAGATAATGTTACTTGGTATAACGCTAACTTTAAACAGCCTTGCACTACTGCAGAAATTATTAGCTAATGTAATGTCCAGTTTCTTTTTTCTTCTTTTTGACACTGGTGAACTGTAGTATCAGCTTTGCTGCTCAGAGCTCTGAAGTGTTATTTGGGAAAGCGTAGCCACAGTGAAAGGTTATATGATGACCGCCAAGTTGGTTAGACTCAGGAGATACAATCACACTTATCCAAGCCAACACAACAATAACTAAAACAATAAAAATGTATTCAAACATGTAAAAGTGCTAGGGACAAACCATGTTTGCATGAGCAGTGACAACCTTCCATACAAGTTCTGAAGTGTTCCAGAGGTGTGATACAAAAAAAAACATATTTTGATTATAATGCTTTTTCCACGCACTGTACAATGAACGGTAGGTTCCGTACGGAACCATTGTTTACTTAGATATGGAAGGATGACCTCCCACTTGGGTAATGACGCCCCCTGGCGATCATTCAGAGAAACTACTTCAGCTCCCGTACTAACGTAGGTAGGAAGGGCCTGTCACTCAAACCGGAGTGACCCGCCTCCAGGCTATATAAGCCCCCGGAGGCGGAAGTAACATCCTCTTAATACCACTCTCTGCCACATTCAGTGAAACAGAGGGGCATTACGTGGGAGGTCATCCTTCCATATCTAAGTAAACAATGGTTCCGTACGGAACCTACCGTTTACTGTCAATATTCCAGGATGACCTCCCACTTGGGATTCTTAAACTCCCCTCTAAGCCACAACCTACTCTCATACCCCCACACACCCCTCATACGGGTGAGCACAGCCCAAACGGGCGTGACCCATCACCCAGAAGGTCCCAGGCCCACCGGACCTGGGTGTGAAGGCATGAGAAAATAAGGAGAGACCCTGACAGACCGAAGTCCGCCTCATTCAACTAAATGAAAAGGACAAGTCCGCCTTATAAGTAAGACACACTATATAAGGAAAACACAGGGTCCCCCCAAAATACCCCAGGTGGCTACATGCCCACCTGTGGGAGGGGAAGATCCGACTCCTCTATGACGTAGAGGAGGCAACTGCACCCAGAACCGAATGCGCTAGCGAAGAGGATTCGATATCCAGGTGATAGTAGGCTGCAAAGGTAGAAGGCGAAGACCAATTCGCCGAAACACAAATCTCCTGAACGGAGACTCCCTTTGCCAGTGCCCACGAAGTAGCCACACCTCTAGTGCTATGGGCTTTAAGTGCCGCCGGCACTTCCACACCCGCACTAGAGTAAGCCAGCCTAATAGCATCCACAATCCACCTCGAAAGAGTGGGTCTAGACACCGGCTTTCTGACAAGAACATTGCCCATTTCCACGAAGAGCTGAGAAGAAGCTCTAGAACCAGCAGTCCTGTCACAGTAGGCCTTCAATGCCCTGACAGGACAAAGGCAATTCAGCCGTTCATCCTCCACCGAGACAAACGGAGGAGGATGAAAAGCCAGAAGAACCACAGGCTCCTTAGGAACCACCATGTTCTTAGGAACAAACTTAAGATGAGGCTTGAGCAACACCTTGAGATCATTGTTCATAAACTGCATGCACTCCGCAGACACCGAGAGAGCTTGCAGGTCACCAACTCTTTTAGCCGTGGCCAAAGCCAGCAAAAGAGCCGTCTTGAAACTCAAAAGTTTCAAAGGCATCCCTACAAGCGGCTCAAAGGGAGCCCGACATAGGCCCCCTAGAACCACCTGCAGATCCCAAACTGGGAACAAAGACCTAGTCACCGGCCTCAAACGTTCAACTCCTTGCATGAACTTGATGACCTCCGGGACTTTAGAAGGTGCCTTGCCCGCCACCCCCAGGTGACAGGCATTAATAGCCGCCAAATACCCCCTAAGGGTAGAAAATGCCAGACCACTTTTCAAGCGGTTCTGCATAAATTCCAGAATTTCCTGGGCTGACGCCACATGAGCCACCACAGGTGGAACACGCGACTCACACCAGTCCTCAAAGGCATTCCACCTTCCATCATAAGACGCCCTCGTAGAGGGCGCCTTAGCACTCTGAATGGTAGCAACCACTTCAGACGAGAAACCGGCTGCCAGCAGGTTTATCCTTTCACGTGCCAAACCCACAGGTCTAGGACCTGCAGGTCTTGGTGGAAGATCTCCCCCCTGGCCTGACTCAACAGGTCCCTGCACTGAGGCAGCTGCCAACCCGGTTCGCAAAGGAGAGGGGCGATCGCCGATCTCCACGTGCCCTTGTAGGGAGCCACCAGGAGCATCTCCAGACCGAACCTCCTGACTCTCTCCAGAGTGGGTCGGATTAAGTCGAAGGGGGGAAACGCGTACAGTAGACCTCTCGGCCACGTGTGCGCTAAGGCGTCCAACCCCAAGGGAGGACTGCCCTTCACCGCGAAGAACAACGGACACTTCGTATTCTCCGCTGACGCAAACAGGTCCGCCACTGGCTGACCGAACTTGCGAAAAATCTGGCTCGCCACCCTGGGGTGGAGAGACCAATCCTCGTAGCGAGGACCTCCCCTGGACAGGAGATCTGCTCCGCTGTTGAGGAGACCTGGGACGTGTAAGGCCCTGATCGACTTGAGGCGCGACAAGCACCAAACCGTCAATTCTCGAGCCAGACGGTCCAGTGGCAACGACGACAGGCCCCCCTGTTTGTTGACATAAAACATGGCCGTCGTATTGTCTGTCCTGACCAGGACGTGACAATGCAAAATCCAAGGCTCGAAATGCTTGAGCGCCAGGAGTATAGCCATCAACTCCAAATAGTTGATGTGACGACCCCTCATCTCCAGAGGCCAAAGCCCCTGCGCTGTGCGCCCCTCGAAAGTGGCTCCCCATCCACTGAGACTGGCGTCTGTCGTGATCGACTTGCGGGAAACCACCTCGCCAATCGAGACTCCGCTGGTGAGGAACCCCTCCACCAGCCACGGAGACAGGGCGATCGCGCAGGAAGGGGAAACCGTAACCTTCTTGTATTTCAAGGAGGGCGGGATCCCGAGGGATAACATCCATCTTTGAAAAGGTCTCATATGAAACCTGCCCAAACGCAACAGATGTACTGCGGAAGCCATCATTCCCGTCAGTACCATGCAACTCCTGTAAGTGACCTCCTGGCCCACTTGAAAGGAGTCGAGACATTCCCGAAACCTGTCCACCCTCTCCTCTGAGAGACGGGCCGACATGTCGGATGAGTCCAGAAGGACCCCAATGAATGTAAGACGACTTGCTGGAGTCAGCATGCTCTTGCCGTGGTTGACTATGAAACCTAAGGCCTTCAGGTGAGCCAAAACCACTTGTGTGTGACGCGCCACTTCGTGGGCGGAGCTCGCTGAAATCATCCAATCGTCGATGTACGTCGCCAACCTGACGCCCTGCTGTCTCAGCGGGGCGATGGCTGCTTCGGTCACTTTCACGAAAACCCTCGGGCTCAGTGACAGACCGAAAGGGAGTACTGTATACTCGTACAGGCGACCCTCGAAGGCGAACCGTAGGAATTTCCTGTGTGGGGGATAAATCTGGACGTGCTGATAAGCATCCTTCAGATCCACTGAACAGTGGAAATCCCCTTGCCTGACCGACCGTAACATGGTGGGTACAGTTAGCATCCTGAAAACGTATTTCTTCAGGTACACGTTTAGTGCCTTTAGGTCCAGGATGGGACGTAGCCCCCCCCCCTTTTTGGGCACCAGGAAATAACGGCTCCAAAATCCCATGCGGGATTGGGTCCTGTCCAGCTCCACTATAGCACCCTTGCTTAGCAATGAGCTGATCTCTTCTCTCAAAAGACTTGCTTTTAAACCACGCGCCCTGGTATGAATAACCCTGCTCGAAAGCGGGGGTATGTCTGCGAACTGTAACCTGTAACCCCTGGTTATCGTTCGAAATACCCAATGGCTCGGGTTGCATAACTTCCACTGGCGCGCGCAGCGTGCTAGCGTGTTTTGAGCGAGAGAAACCCCACCACTGTGCTTCCGTGACGGCGGAGCTTTTTGGCGGCCGGACCGGAAGTGGGGAACCTGCGTATCCGTATCCGGAACGACCGGATGCGGAGCGCAAGGGTTCAATAGGCCGCATGGCGGAAACACCTTCTGGTTGTACCGCTTGACTAGCGGAGCTATTTTGCGGCGGGACCGGAAGTGGGGAACCCGCGTATCCGTATCCGGAACACCCGGATGCGGAGCGCAGGGGTTCAATAGGCCGCAAGGCGGGAACACCTTCTGATTGTACCGCTTGACTAGCGGAGCTTTTTTGCGGCCGGACCGGAAGCGGGGAGCTAGCGAATCCGTATCCGGTGAAACCGGAAGCGTTCGGTTTTCGCTCGATAGAGCGACAGGAAGAGCAGAGCGATTCGACTGATAAACAGACTCGCCCACAACTAAAGCATTCTCCCCTGACAGGAGAGGAACTTTTACGTTTAATACCTGCTCTAAGGCCTTTATGCTTGTCCCTTGACCCGGGCTCATAGTAGGCCGACAGAATTTCTGACTCAAGGTTAAATTCATAGCATCGCTCACGCGAGGGAAAATCCACTCGCGCGCATGAGGAACCATATAATTGTTTGACGTTAACATTACTGGTTGCTGATAAAACCTGTGCCTGATTAAAGAGTCCTGACGGGACTCCATCATTCTTACAGGAGGCATGCATAAAGGAGTCATATTGTCGACGCGAGGGATATCCCACTCGCGCGCTTGAGGAACCACATAATTGTTTGACATTAACATTACTGGTTGCCGATAAAACCTGTGATTGATTATCGAGTCCTGACAGGACTTCATCATTACTACAGGAGGCATGCACGATGGGGTCGTCTGTGCTAGTGCGAGAGAGTTGGACAGAGACAGACTTTGCTCTTTCAACATATTTATTGTCGACACAGGAGGCATCAAATTCCACATCTTCATTTCCCCGACACGGGGTACAGAAAAACGCCCTCGTTTGGGGGGAGGGGGACCGAGAGACACCTCGGACCCCCGCCCCAGCACAATCCCCCTCTTCCGAGTGTCATTTGCGCTGTCCCCTACCGCGGCCACCGCGGTAGGAAGACTGCTGCCTGCCATCCTTGGACGGGCGGCGCGGCTGAGCGCGCTCGGGAACCACAACCTTGCTGCGGGGCCTGTCAGGCGCCCTGGCTGCAGAGGCTCCCCTGGAGGAAGACGAGTGCTTCTTAAAAGAAGCAGAGCGGCCCCTTTCCTTGACGCGGGAGGAGCGGGACGCCCTCCTAGCTTGCTGTGGTTCTTCCTGTGGCACTGTGGTGGACTCGACGATGTCCTTAGCCGCCTTGAAGAAGGTAACTCTACCCTGCAGCAGCTCCAAGCCCCCACCCATGAGGGTGGTGGGACTGTTCTCCATGTTAATGAGGGACTTGTACATCTCCCCGCGAGGACCTAGAGGCTTCTCGCCCACGTCCCTCTTAGGCTCGAGGTCGACATAGTCGAGCCAGCGGGCTCTCTCAGACTGGAGGTTGTAGTCCATGGACCTGCCCATCCACTTAACCGCATGCCAATTGACCTTCAGCATGATGTCAAATAAAGTGTTCAGTTCAGCTGTGTGCTCCCCCGTGGGCAGACCTTTGACCAGGTCCTTGGTGGAAGCGAGCAAGAGCTGGATTAGATTCAGGTCCTTAGCGGCCAGAGCAGCGGACCGGTAGGCGTTACGAGCCCTGTCCGACTGCAGCTTGTCCTCCAGGACAGTGAACCCCGGCGGGTTGGTGCCGACGGGGCCGACAAACGGCCCGTTTTTAGCCGTGCCTACATCCTTGTACTGGGGTCTGACGGAACCCAGAAAAGATTGTGCCAACAGGTGGTCCAGGTTAGGGCAGGTGGACATGCCTGCCTCCGCACCGCCCACCAAATCCAACACAGAAAAAGGCAGCTTCCTGGGGTCTTTGTGTGTCTTCCATGAGGAATGGAGGGCCTTGGTGAAACCTTTCACCAGCGGCAGCCTGGAGAGGACATACGGGGCGGGAACCGAAGGCTCCTGCCCGGGCATTTCGTCATCATCCTCGGCCTCTTCAGAGGGGAGAGGAGGTGGCAACTCCTCTCCAACTCTGGCAAGAGCTCTCATGTAGACCGTGAGATGATCCAGCATTTCTGCTGCAGAATCGACGTCCTCTGCTCCCGCTTCACCCGCTTGACTGGCGGGTGGAGGGGCAGTGGTGCCTGAGGAGGACTGGGAGCTCCCTGCGGCGTCCAGTTGACGTGCTGGAGCCGCAGGGGCATTACCTTTCACTGTGACCGTGAGTCGAGAACCAACGTCCTCGACGGAGTCCTCCTCCTCCTCGGCCGTGTATCCAGAGTATTCAGAACCAGAACCCTCGCTCTGACAGGAGCTCAGGTCCGACTCTCTCCTGAAAGTCTGGACTGTTTTGGTGATGCTCACGTCGAGGGGAACATCCCCGACGGTCACATCCGAGCGTTTCTTTTTGGGCACCGCGCCCGAAGGGGAAAAGGCTACCGGAGGGATGTTAGCCTTCTTGGTCGCCTTCTTAGCGGCGACTTCACCAGACCCGCCAGCTCCAGTGACAGTGGAGCTAGCTGCGGTCGGTTGCGCGGCAGGCGGTGTCTCATGTAGCACGGCGCCATCTTGACTTGGAATGGCGCGCTGTTTGCCAAACGGATCTCCGGAAGGCAGCGCCGCACCTTGACCAACGGTGCGGGCCGCCTGGGGAAGGAAAGACTGGGCTGTGGGGTTGAGAGCAGTGGACCCACCTGGTGGAGCGCAGGCCCCGAGGCCTGCCCTGGCTAGGTAGAACCGGTGTACCAGTACATCGTGGTCGTAGGCCACGCAGAAGTCACAGAAAGGTCCTGCTCTCCCCTGAGGACTCAGTGCAGAGAAGGCGTGTGCAACGCCCATGCAGCCGACACAGAGAGGGTGAAGATCCTGTCCGTCGATGAGTCCTGGACAGCCTGGACATTGCCTCGGCAGGAAGGCCAGAGGATCCATGGCGAAGCACTGTAGATAGAGTTAACCAGAAGCAGACGAGCTAACAAGCTAACGGCTAAGGCTAGGCCACGCTTGATTCGGGCAGGGCCTGAACAAGCGGTAAGCAGTGTAGCTAACGTTAACAAATAGCAGACGAGCTAACAAGCTAACGGCTAATGCTATGCCACGCTTGCTTCGGCGGAGGCCTGAACAAGCAGTAATAATCCTTTGTTATAGAAGGAAATAACCGTCGTTTTAGGACGGGACAAGAATAAGTATTCTTAAGTACGGGTTAATTCAACACTCGCCGGTGGGCGACTCCAATGCCACCGCTTTAGGCTAATGCGCGAAGAATAATAATACAAGGCTGAGTTTCAACTTATCTGAATGTGATATCGCAGAGAGTGAAAAGAGGATGTTACTTCCGCCTCCGGGGGCTTATATAGCCTGGAGGCGGGTCACTCCGGTTTGAGTGACAGGCCCTTCCTACCTACGTTAGTACGGGAGCTGAAGTAGTTTCTCTGAATGATCGCCAGGGGGCGTCATTACCCAAGTGGGAGGTCATCCTGGAATATTGACAGTAAACTATATTTGGATGTCATGTGCATTGTTCAAAACAGGGCAGTGCCATTGTAGGACAAAGTCTATGGGCTCGCCAATGTTAATTCCTCCGTTAAAATTCCTCGCGCTGCAGCCGGCACGCTGTCAGAGACTGACGGAACACGACAGAACCACTGCCTATTTATTGCCATTTGTCGACATACCGTTCGCCACGAGGCCTTTGTCTATTTCTCTGAATCAGGTATGATTGACTTTCAGTAGGCCTGGAACATCTGTTCGCGGCTTTGTCTGGCTAGGATTAGCGTTGATGTAGCTGGCTAAGTATCAGACTTAATAGACATGTGCCGGCCACAAGGGTTGCTCTCCACAGACCGTGTGGTTAGGCTCCCTCTCGGCCTCTTCTATGGTGCATTGGGTTTCTGTGCTGGCTGGTTTACATTTCACATTGCCCGCAAAGAAAGTCCATGTGAAGCGAACAAAGATTCACTGATGAAGATAATTCTATTAACGTCAATGGACGATGAGTGGTGCATTGAGTGCTTCAAGCAGGTGTGTAATGTGTGCGTGTTTGTTGCGTGTGTGTGTGTGTGTGTGTGTGTGTGTGTGTGTGTGTGTGTGTGTGTGTGTGTGTGTGTGTGTGTGTGTGTCTGTCTACATGCACCACGCAGCATGTAAGTAGGCTGCGCGCACAGACACGCACACACTCGCGCACGCACACACACACACACACACACACACACACACACACACACACACACACACACACACACACGCGCGCGCACGCACACACACACACACACACACACACACACACACGCACACACACAAATCTTTGTGTGTGTTCTCCACTGGGTTGGTGTAAAGGTCGCGGGTCACACCTCGGGGAGACGCCTAGGCACACGCTCACCTAACGGCCCTGTGGACCCCTCGCCCCTGGCCGTGCCCGCCCCTCTCCTTTCATTCATAATAGCTTTAACGAGATCCGTCATCACCTCGGCCTGCGTTTATTATGAGTGGACTCCTTCCTGTGTCAGGTAAAAATAATCTGGCAGCTCCACGGACGCATATGGTCCACCGGCGTCCTCGGGGGTCCTAAGCCGCTGGTTGTTTTCACTACGGGTCCTCTGGGAGATGGAGTCCAGAGGAGGGAGAGGAAGTGACTCCTGCTTTGAGGGTTGTAGTCAGCAGAGACGCGCAGAGAATGGTTAGAGAGGCAGGGGCTGACATTTCTAAAAGGGCCTCTTGGTGGAAATATCGAAAATAGCAGACCTCCAAGCTCACAACGCGTCGCAGCTTGATACTGTACCACACTGAAGTAAGCATAATCAAGTCAATACTGGAGATGTGGCGTACAGCATGGCTTTCTACACAGAGAGGGCAATTCTTTCAACATGAGATGCTGCATTCAAGTTCAGGAGAGTTTGGACAAGGCAATTCTCTTGAATGCTGCCTTCAGGTATGGCATTCCTGGAAAGAGGACATTTGCATTGCTTTCACCGTAGTAAAAAACTGCATTCATGTTCTGGAGAGGGCACTTTTTACAGACGTGTAAAAGGGCAGGGGCTCAAGCCCCCTTTGATGTCTATGTGTGCACACGCCTGGTAGTCAGGAATTCCGCCACCACCACCCCCCTTCACAAGTCTCACCTTACCTGCTTCAAGTCACAGTGTCATTGATACACCTGTCGAAGACATTTGAACAATTCATGTTGTTGTTGTTGTTGTTGAAGTCTTCTGGCGGGATCTGAACAATCTGGCAGGGGCACTAAACTGTAGTCCCCGGGGCGAAGCATCTCCATGTGGTTTGATTGATCACTGTTTTCAGTTTTTTGGGTTTATGACTCATTGCCAATAACCTTACACTACACCTTTCAACTGCCTCTTGATGTGCCCTGTGTGAAAGACACGCACGCAAGCACTACGCACTATGCACTACGCACGCACGCACACACACACACACACACACACACACACACACACACACACACACACACACACACACAGACACACAGAAGCTGTTTATCCCGAAGGGGGGAGTGACCGAGGGCCATGTGGGCCAATGTCAGTGTTAGCAGAAGCAAAATATTTTCATTGCGAGGGTATCTGTTCGTGTCAACAATCTGATAGGGCACTGGATGGAGATAGGTGGTTCCCATAGAGCCTGTGTCCTCGCCGGGGCTGCTCTCTTGGCGGGGTGTGGGGTGGGGAGGGCTGCTTGTTCCCAGCTATCAGGAACACGGTGAGTGTCAACAAGTTCAGGACCCACACTGATAGGCCGGGGTGACGTGTGACCCCAGCCTGTTTGACCTGTCACTATGGTACAGCTCGATCAGACTTGTACAGTCTTCAACACTTGACTGGCTTCACTCTGGATTAAAAGCTGCTTTACAGGCACGTGCACACATACGTAGACATCAAAGGGGGCTTGAGCCACTGCCCTTTTACCCGTCTGTAAAAAGTGCCCTCTCCAGACCATGAATGCAGTTTTCACTATGGTGAAAGAAACGCAAATGCCCTCTATCCATGCCATTACTGAAGGCAGCATTCAAGAGAATTGCTTTGTCCATGAACTCTCCTCCAGCATCTTATGTTGAAAGAATTTCCCCTCTCGGTGTAGAAATCCATGCCGTTACATCATCACGTCTCCATAATTGAATTAGTTCAGTGTGGCATCATGCACTGAAAATAGCCGACCTCCAAGCTCACAACGCGGCACATCGCGACGTGTTGTGAGCTTGGAGTTCGGCTATTTTCGATATTTCCACCAAAAGGCCCTTTTAGAAATGTCAGCCCCTGCCTCTCTAGCATTCTCTGCACGTCCCTGCTGCTTTCACTATTGTTTATGTGCAGTTGTAGATAGATTCTCTATTGTCCTTCAAGGTTCAAATGTCCACAGTCTGACTCTGTACGGTAGAAATAAATAAGACACAAAAACATGTGTACGTGCTATATACATTCATGGGTACGTTCCCACATGAGTAGGCTACAGGTGCAAACAACCTTCATACATGTACAACTTTAGCACTTTCAGCTAAGCATGAAGCCTCCTTCTAGCCGTCCTGCAGGTGCTTTGTCTTGTTTTGCCAAGTGTGTGTGTGTGTGTGTGTGTGTGTGTGTGTGTGTGTGTGTGTGTGTGTGCGTGCGTGCGTGCGTGCGTGCGTGCGTGCGTGCGTGCGTGCGTGCGTGCGTGCGTGCGTGCGTGCGTGCGTGCGTGCGCGCGCGTTTGCATGTGTTTATACAGTACAAAGAAGTAATTGACATTTTAATATGTAATTATCAATATATATTATGCTTGACTTAATCCTAGCGATACGATTGTGTAAACTTGAAAAAGGTGTGGCTGAGCACAAAAATAAACTAAAGTAAACAACCGTTGGGACAATCCTCCAAAAGCATACTTTAGACATAATCTAAAAGTTAGTGACTACAGTAGAATCAGAACTTCATTACAGGGCCAAGACATGGACTCTCACATACAACGGGAAAAGTGCTGCATGTCATACAGTATGGGCAGACCACATCAGACACCCTCTACTCTACCCACAGGTCACGCCACAGGTCACGGACAAGGTCAGAGAGAGAAAGATGAGGCTCGCTTGGCACTGTGTCAGGTACCTGAAACCAGTGGTGTTTCTGGACCATCAAAACAGAATATAAATTAAACATTGTTTGTCCAACCATTATAAAACTCATGTTTTATAACACTTTTGATTTATGTATGTAAAATGTATTTTGCCCAATCTCCCAATAGGGGGCACCACCAGTTCCAAACACATGTACATTTAGCAGTTGTATCCAGCTTTTTAGGAATGTGTCAACAACTTCAGGACACACTGGTTGGTCAAGAAAGAAGAACAGCTTGATCTAAATCTTCAGCTTGACAGCTGATTTTGAGATAGATTCTGTGTTGTCCTTCAAGAGAAAAGTTATGTCTATAGTCTATTCTGTGGATTGACACTTTACTTTGGTGGGGCGTGTCCCTCAAACCTAACCCTATCCAGGATTTCTATTCAATTATCACAGTTATCAAATGAAATGATATCAAATTTATTTATAAAGCACATTTAAAAACAACTCTAACTGACCAAAGTTCTATACAGGATATGAGATAATTGGCATAAACTAGAATTACAAGTCAGAGGCACAACATTCAGTGTTATTCATTTGTATGTTATCACCACTGTTATTTCAGTGTTATTGTTTTTATTTAGTTATCACTGTTGTCAAATCATAAACCATAGACATAAACAAAGAGACATCAGTGTTTTTTTTTTAGCATCACTGTTGTTATTTCAGTGTTAGTTTAAATTATTATCATTGTTACTTCCGAGTTGTTTGTACATACAGTAGTTATCACTGTTATTTGGTTGGTTTTGTTTTGTTCTGTTTAGTCTCTCCTCTTTCAAGAAGTGAACTTCCTTTTTGCCAGATGGTAATCTGTGACACTGACTGGTTAAATACTGTAAATGTACTGTATGTACCAGTATTATGTATGTGTCCGCAAGAGTGTGTATGTGTCCGCAAGTGTGTCCGCAAGTGTGTGTGTGTGTGTGTGTGTGTGTGTGTGTGTGTGTGTGTGTGTGTGTGTGTGTGTGTGTGTGTGTGTGTGTGTGTGTGTGTGCGCGTGTGTGCGTGCGTGCTTTCGTGAGTGTGTTCATAACAACATTTCCATATATAGCATCTGTTGTGCACTGATTCATTTATGCAGAATATGTTCAGTAACACATCATGTCCTCTCATCTGCACACACTGTGTGAATTGGAACTACACCGTTTCTATCCGCTTACCTCTGAAATTCTGCACTAAAGTATTCGTAGCACTGTCATAATATTGGTGTTACATCTATCACAACACGCAGTGGCATATTATGCCTTTGGGCATGTGAAAACAAAGGAAGAGGAAGGATTCCTTGACATTCGTTCACTGTGACTGAAAGCACGAAGTTAATGTTTTGAATAGAGAGTAAGTTTAGTGTACTTAACAAATCATACCATATTTTGTGAAACTAAGCATTTGATCAGGCATGATCAAGAGTAATTTGCTATTTACTTGCTATAATAATCCATGAAAGATTATTCTATTTTCCTTTAATTTAATTCTGTCACTAGTTCTTCTTAGCTGTGAGCCGGTGCAACAATCCAACAAAGCACTATTTCAATATTGACAGTGAACATATGATATCTGTTTGTATACAATATTTACCAAACCCTGATGTCAACATCCAGTAAGAATATAACATCTACAAGCTCACAGCAAGCTTTTAGATCGGCTATTTTCAACAAAGAGGTTTGGTGTAGACTGTAGAGGAAAGAAGCCCTAGGGTACTTGCGGTCTAGGGGGGGGGACCCCGGTTAGTTAGTCAAGGGTTATTCCAAGTCAGATTTTTTTATTTATTTAGTAATTTTATTAGAGATTAGCCCCTTGAGATGCAGCCTCTAGTATAAATCATTCTCAAACTCATGTGGATGGTAGCATCCACTGCTCTAAAATACATTAAACCGATGCTCAGGTTCTGATTCTATACTGTACACCACCAAAGTGACCTTGGATTGGAAACATTCCTTGCTGAACAGCGTCTGGGTTCACATGACAGGAGGAGGCTGATAGATAGCGGGGCAGCAAGGCTTTAACCTTGAGGCTGCATGAGAGGATGGTTGATAGAACGTTGGGTTCCTCTGTGATCTGATGTCTCCTGGCCGCCCCGTCCCGTCCCACCACTGTATCACCACGTGTGACACAGACACAGGGCAGATGTCCTTCGCACAACAATGTTTGGCCTCCGTATCAGAGGAACTATGTCTTGGGAAAATATTCACACTCTTAAAAATAGACCCTCTTTGCATAACAAAAGGGGTGATTCAAGTAATACATGGTATTATAGAAATGGACTTGGATATGGTATATTCTTTGAGACACACGTATGGTTATTTCAGGGCTTGGTCTTCGTCATAGCGCAACATGCTGAAGTATTGTATAGTGCATGTAATTGTAACAACCACCGATGTTGTGCAAAATGAAAACGGGACCGCCCAATATTCTAAACTGTCCGCGATTATATATAAGATATATATATATATATATATATATATATATATATATATATATATTCTTAAATAATATAGATATAGATATATTAGATAATAATATAATTTGAGACACATCCAAGTTTTTGCCGCGGGCCAAACAATGAATCACATGACATTGATCCCCTACCCTACTAGGATATGACGTATGTGTGTATATATCCAGAAGAATATAGTTGCTGTCGGGCAGAAACATTGTATCTCCATGTTTCATCTTTTAATGTTTTTGTTTTCACCGTACAACGAAAAGTATCAAAACTAGCCGTGGTGTGTTGTGAGCTTGTGGATATGCAATCTTCGCGAGCTTGTGACTAAGTAATAGCTACAATGGATCCATCAGTTTGTTTGTTTTTTGTTTTTCATTTCCTGAAAAGCAACCGTTTTGGAGATATACTGTAGATATCATGTTGTTGGAGACAGCAACATTATGATACAGCACAACTTTGGCAGCATACTATATGCTCCTTTCTATTGTAGTGGTTCTTCTCAAAGTTAAAGAACTTTAACCCTATTTTATACTACAAGCTCACAATAAGTTCTAATGTCATGTGGATCGGCTATTTTTGAAAGAAAAAGTATTTACAGATGCACTTTATTTGCAGTGTGATTTTCTGTCATTGGATATGCGGTGTGTTGTACAGGTGTTGTAAGGACATGGCTGTGCAGGGCTCTGGGTGTCTGTGTCATTGTGTGTACTTACTGAACCTAGCCGACCCAGAGCAGCTGCAGAACATATCCCATGTTCAGGGCTGTACAGCGAGCGCAGAGCGGCCCACATTGTTCCTCGCAGGGTATCTTCTGTTGGCTGAATGGGACTTCAGACAGGCTTTCCGTGTCATTGAAGCTTTTGTACACACAAACACGCAAGTCGCACAGGTTTAAACCTCCGGCTTCCTTCCACACAAATTCTTGGATAAAGCTGGGGGGGCTACCAACGGTATGCACATGTGCGTGCATGCGTGCATACGTGCATACGTGTGCATGCATGCTTGAGTGTGTGCGCACGCACGTGTGTAAATCTTCACCATTAATGTGTGTGGCTTGTACGTACATATAGGCTAAGCACATAGTGCACATTTCTACAAGTTCTCTGGAAACCCTATATTTTCTGAAGACAAATCAAATCAATCAACTTTGTAGGTGTGCAAATTAACTTAATACAATGCATTTTGAATTGGAGTGTCCTGAAAATTAAATACATTTTGATGTCAAATAATTATGAATAATATTCATATTTTAAAGTAGTGAAAGAGATTTAAATAACAGAAAAAGGATGTACGATAGGATATTTCTGCAGCATCGTGTACGTATACGTGTCATGTAATACAATGAATTATGCGAGCGCACGGATGTTTTCACATGGCTGTAAGAGAAACTTGCCCATCTTTTTCATCATATTGTACCCATGATGACTGGGATCACGGAGGGTGACGTATCAAGGGGAAGAGGGAATAAAAGAGATTGACAAAGAGGAAAAGAGGGGAAGGGTAAAGGAAAGGTTAGCTGCGAGGCAGACATGGGAAGGAGGAAGTCCACCCACCTGTGTCTGATTTCCAGCAGTCGGATGTAATCTTGCCGACCAGCGAGCAATACAACTCTTTTTTCACATTGATACGTTCAAACAGAGTTACGCACGCTGTAGAGCCGAGCCTGTTCTTGATATCTGACTGCAGATACAAGACAAAAGGAAGTAACAGCGGTAGAGGATAAGAAACTCATATAAACTTAGATGTCAACTAAGTTAAATATCACAGTACTTCGGATTTCTTTTAGCTCGTTGAGAAAGGTAATACGGTAAGAAGACATATATCCGTTTCAAGCATAATTCTCGGGAGCGTGTTGATATTGCGACATACCGTAGCATCTGTTTGACGGTTCATTCTTTCGACACTGGTGAATGTTAACCTGGTGAAATGCTAACCTGGCGACGCGGGTGAGTAGCTAGCCTGCCGACGTGGGTGAATGTTAACTTCTATGCCTAAACCTAACCCAAACCCTATAACCCTAACCTCAGTAACCGTGACGCGGGGGAGTAGCTAATGGGAGCATTTCCCTGTTTCTACGTGTCATCTTTTCGACACCCAAACCTAACCCTTACCCTAACCCTAACCTCCGTGGGGTGAGTCGCTAACCCTCCCGACGCTCCGTTGTCGAAATGATGGTCGTTCGAAAGAGCGAGATTTCCCCGTAGCTAACCTGCCGACACAGTCGAAAGAATGACTCGTCGAAAGAGCAAGATTTCCCCTAATTCTCGTTGTCGTAATAACCGACAATCAATGATGTTTTAGACAAAAAGTGTAAAAAAAATAAGGCCCAACGTAAGGGCAAGATGCTAAGCTAGGATCTTTTTTTTTTTTTCATCAGTCAATTTAATCAGCTCCTGAAGCAATGAGTCATTCCCTCTCTACAGCTGCTATCTCTTGGCGGAAGGGCTAATCAACAAATAGTGATTAGCTAACAGTAGCATGCCGTGCCATCGTTGCTAACCCCACCACAGTGATACTTCCTGGCGGCTGGGGGTCCGATGACGGACACCCTCCGGTCCTAGCAGCGCTCTGGAGCCTTCTCAAAGCATTCTGGCCGCTGGTGTGATAGAACAAGTATGGCTGCTCAGTACGTATACGCACATACACATACATACACACACACACACACACACAACACAGCCTGGGCTCTCACTCCTTCTCTAATCATGGGCGAAACGGACCTCGGCTCTCAGAACAAAGGGCGGTGTTTGTTTTTTTGCGCCCCTTTTATTTCGGGCGTGTTCCTTCGTGTGCGTGTGCTCGGGTCTTTGATGTCCCGCACACACCAACGCTCGGGCCCCCCTCCGGCCCCCCGGCCGCTTCACCCAGCCAACGATCCGGACTCCGTGAGTAAGCGTGCAGCCAGGGGTGGAGGAGAGATGGAGAAGGAACACAAAGGTGGAGAGAGAGAAGTGCGTGGTTTCCTTTTTTTATGCAGATGGACGCTGCTGAGCCCAGAGGCTTTCATTAGCAAGCCTCAGATCTGAGCTCGGTGCAATCAGCTGATGTGACAGTGAACATTTGGACTGATGGGGCGCGGAGAGGCACCTGTCACGGGGTCAAGTCTAAGTTTAGCTCAAACGAGTCCGACTCGAACTGGTCGACGTCTTGACCTTTGTGTCTGCCGCTGGACAATGTTACCACACTGGAACAAAGGAAGTGGAGGCAGTAGGCCTATCTTATGTTGCCAGGCAGAAACATTGGATCTCTATATTTAATTTTTTTAGGTTTTGTTTTTAATGCAGTGGATCTCAAACTTGGGGCCCGGGACCCCAAGTGGAGTCCCCAAATTATTTTGTGTGGTCCCCAGATGATAGCTTAATGTATTTTTTTTTCCTTCTCACTCAATGGTAAACAAACCAACACAAAATATAAGTGTATACAGGGGTATCTGCACATTTATAAAGTGACAATTTAAACACTTTCAAGACCATTTTAATACCAAACTGGCTAAACTGTCAAATATTAAGTAAGCAAGAGGCGAACATTGTGAAAATAGCAGATCGCCTCGCGTTGCGATGCGTTGTGAGCATGTAAATTAGATAGATCTGCTATTTTCACAATATTTATCTGTGTAACCGAGTCACATTAAATGTAATACCTACAAATCCAAGTTCTTGTCAGGATGGGCGTCCCCAGTTCATATGTTTATTTTGGGGGTCATGGCCTAAAAAGGTTTGAGAACCCCTGGCTTAATGCCATAGTTTATACTCTTTTTGTTAAGTATGACAGGGTCATGCCAAAATAGCCGATTTAGGAGCTCATGCGAGATGTTGTGAATAACATTAGAAATTTGTTTTAATCAAATTTAAAATACCCAAGATAGGGAAGCCAGGAAGTGGTTAAGTGTGTCTGCGGGTGTTATAATATTAAACAATGAGATGTATTAATAAGAGCTTGTTACAAAATAAATACATTGGATCCACCAATATAATTTCCATTTCCTGAAAAATAACCAGTTTTTGGACATACAAGGTTTCCGCCCGACATGCACAGGCTACGTCACGAAGGTGCAGCTGAGTGTTGAGAGTCAGCCTGGGACATAACAATACCTCCGTCAAATATCAGACCTTTTGTTTGTTGGTTTCTTTTTTGGGGGGCCATTATTTCATTCTTCTATTTGTCTAGACAGTGAATCACCTCACCGGCCTCCTGTATGATTTCACTATGAAAACACACCATGCGCGTGTATTGTAAACTGCAGGCAGGGACGTGCTGGCCATTGGGAAAAGCGGGACAATTCCCGAACGTCCGGTTCGGCAAAGAAATTAAAAATAAAATGTCGGCCTTCGTTCCATTTTGGGGACTGGGCGGCCAACAAAGTAAATTGTCACTGTCGGGCAGAAACCTTGTATCTCCAAGTTTCAAATGTATACATTTTTTTGCAAAGCAAAGCCCTGCTTCATCATACAAGGCTGTTGCACAAAAGTAGTGAAAACAGCAGATCTACAAGCACACAACACCTCGCGGTGCGAGGCGTTGTGTGCTTGTAGATCGGCTGTTTTCACTAGTTTAAATCATTTTTAAAATGATAAATACAAAACAAACGGTTTTGGACATACAAGGTTTCCACCCGACAACGACGAAATATAATCATGTACAGTAATTGGTCCACTGGCCATGATCTGAAATGGCAAATCTTTGTGTAGCAGCAGCGCTAGAGAGAGAGATCTCTCTATATAGCACGCAATGAGGGCCTCTCCAACTCTTTTTCCCGGGCTGAATCAGGGGCCCAGCTTGTCCCTGACTGCAGGCCACTATGATTTCTATAGTGCTGACTGTGTTGGACCACGGAGTCCCCCTCTGAGAGAGACAGAGGCGGGCAGACGGCTGGCTGATGAAGAGACGGGGGTCCGATAAGGAGGTCTAGCGTACAGATCAGTCACCCACCACCCCCCACCCCCCCTCCCACCCTGCACACACTTTGCCATCGTCTGCTGAGTGCCACGCTTGAGCTGTCGAAGAGAATGCCTGTAGTTTCTCAGTGTGTGTTTGTGTGTGTGTGTGTGCGTGTGTGTGTGTGTGTGTGTGTGTGTGTGTGTGTGTGTGTGTGTGTGTGTGTGTGTGTGTGTGTGTGTGTGTGTGTGCGTGCGTGTGCGTGCGTGTGTGTGTGTGCAGACATGCGACACAGAGAAGGTGTGAAAAGTGTGACTGGTTGTTCACCTCTCTCTGCATGGGGGTCGATTCTCCTTTTCCATCCATCGTACTTAAAGAATTAAGCATAACGGTAAGGTGCTCAAGTAGCAGTGTGGATGAACTCACAGAAGGTTCATGTGTGTGTGTGTGCGTGCGCGAGAGAGAGAGATCTGGCCCCGATCCATTGGCTTCCTTAAACGAGTTAATCACTTTATTATTTTATGGTAAGGAGCTGAAGAAGCTTTGCACCTCGGTGGAAATAAAAATGAAAAGGCGACAGGCAGGCAGACAAGCAGCAGGGGTGTCGTACCAAATTCTGGGCCCTGGGTACAAGGATTCACTGCGGGGCCCCCATGAATGTTCTTCATAGGGGAGGGGGTTTAACCCATTTAGAATGGAAACGCATTATTTTGTGCTTTAACTATTGAAAATAGCTGATAATATCTGCTATATTCATTTTTTGTATATTATTATACAAGCTCACAGCGTGGCACCAAGTGCCACGCTGTGAGCTTGTAGATCTGCTGTTTTTGAAAATTCATGGTTTTTCAAAACCTATGTTTATATGTCAGTTTCTATGTTTCTACCGGTATGTCACTTTTTAATTTTTCAGCTTGTATATCTGCTATTTTTCAATATCCAAAGTATAAGATAATTAAGGCCCCCTCCACCTTGGGCCCTAGTAACTCCATCCCACTTTCCCCCCTTGTGACGCCCCTGTTTAACAGCAGGATCTTGCTCTCTCTGTGATTCATCTCTCTGTATTTTTATTGTCTGTCGGCAGCAGCTGTTGGGAATAAGACATCCACAAAACCTAGCAAAACACACTTATCAGTCTGGGATCAGTCAGTCAGTCAGAGAGGGAAGAGGATGCCTTTGTCCCCTGCCCCCATCCACCAGGGGGCACTATACCTGTGGGCCAAACATTCTGTTGTCTATCATGCTGGTGTAGCTAACCTTGCCACTCAGGAAGGCTCAACAGCTGAACTGATGCCATAGCAAATTATCATGAATTCTAATGAACATATTGGCAAAAAACACATTACTTACATCAGGGATTCCCGAACCTTTTTAGGCAGTGATCCCCAAAATAAACATATATGAACTGGGGACCGCCACCCTGACAAGCACTTGGAATTGTAGGTATTACATTTAATGTGACTCGGTTCCACAGATAAATATTGTGAAAATTGCAGATCTACATGCTCACAACGCCTCGAGTTGCGAGGTGTTGTGAGCATGTACCAGTAGATCGCCTATTTTCAAAATGTTCGCCTCTTGCTTACTTAATATTTGACAGTTTGGCCAGTTTGGTATTAAAACGGTCTTGAAAGTCCTTAAGTTGTCACTTTATAAATGTGCAGATACCCTGTATAAACTTACCGTATATTGTGTGTTGGTTTATTTACCATTGAGTGAGAAGAAAATGACTCCACAAAAGAAATTTGGGACCCAAAGTTTGAGAACCACTAACTTACATCATGTTACTAATCAGAATCATAGCAGGAAAGGTAACACACCAGAGACTGGTGAGGTTTCTGACCCACGGGAACAAACTTAACGCGAGGAAAAAGGTGTTTCATGCAGCCTTCTGGCCTTCCAAAGAATCAACAAATGGCAGTGTCACAAATACTGGTTATATGCCACAGCAGCAATGACACACCTGACATGATGGGCATCAGACAATCGGTACCCTTAGATAGTGATGTGGGAAGAACACTCTGATAATCAATCAAATGACAATGACAAATAATTATAATAATACAAGCTTTCTAATTATTTTTCAATCATTTCTAACCATAATCATATCTATGTTCTAGTGGTTATCAAACTTGGGGTCGGGACCCCAAGTTTGTAATTTATTTTTCTCACTCAATGGCAAACAAACCAACATACAGTATAAGTGTAAAGGGCTGCACATTTATAAAGTGACAATTTAAGGACTTTTTAATACCAAACTGGCCAAACTGTCAAATATGAAGTAAGCAACAGGCGAACATTGTGAAAATAGCCGGTCTACAAGCTCACAACGCCTCGCAGTGTGAGGCGTTGTAAGCATGTAGTTCGGCTATTTTCACAATATTTATCTGTGGAACCGAGTCACATTAAATGTGATACCTACAATTCCGAGTGCTTGTCAGGGTGGGGGTCCCCAGTTCAAATATGTTTATTTTGGGGGTCACGGCCTAAAAAGGTTTGAGAACCCCTGTCGTAGACGTATTGTAGTATAATAATACATCTGCAATCTGCAATCCTGCATCAGTTGAAATACCGTATATTCTACTCACCTCTGTGGAAATCTCCCTCATCGAGGCAGTTTTATCCTCTTTCATCTCCGGGTCCTAAAAATAACAGCTGACCACCAGCCATCACCGCTGGTAGCCAGCTCATGGTAATACCATACATGCCCTGTTAAATGCTCATAATTGGCAAGTACTATTTGATGGCCAAATGGGATTATTTCTTCAAAAGAAACATTAGCCGCCTGTAGGAAGGAGTGTGAGAGAGATTGGGGCTTGGCCCCCCCCCTAATCTGTCAGGAACCCCCATGGTCACACTCCTCCACCTGGCTCCCATTACGCCTCCGAAAATCCTTAATCCCTCCGTTTGTTTTCCCGGATAGAGGGATGAGAAGGAGAGAGAGAGAGTCGGGGAGGATAAGTAGAGAGGCAGGATGTGTGGGTCATGGGTGATGTGTGATAGCAGTTCATTTGACAGTTATTTGCCCCGCGTGTTCGTTTACAGTCGCGTAAAGTTTGCGCGAATAAACCGTGACTCATAAATCTGGTTCCCGTTTCTTCTGTAGAGCTAAGGGAGTGAGTGTGTGTGTGATAAAATTCCTTGAATCGCGATGAGTTTTAGATATCGTCTCTGTCAGGTGGAAACCTCATGTGTCCGAAAGAAAAGTAGCAGATCTACAAGCTCGCGTTTCGAGCTTGTACATCTGCTACTTTTGATGCTTTTGTGTATAGCGCTTTTGATCAAGTAGGTCATTCATTTACAAAAAGTTAGAATATGGTGATAAGAGGGGCCATATTTTCGCCAAGATGAACCCTAAACCCTTAAACTTCTTTGCCTTTTTTTTTTACTATTTTGAAAAACATTTTTAAATAGTTCAAATAGCTGATCTACAAGCTCACAACGTGTCGATGTAGATCGTCTATTTGAAGAATTTTAAAATCTTTTTTCAAAATAGTAAAAAAAAAGGCAAAGAAGTTTAGGGATTAGCATGGACGAAAATAAGGCTCGAGGTTTCTACCCTACAGCAACGATATCCAACTTAATTTTTTGATTTAATGTTTTGTGTGTGTGTGTGTGTGTGTGTGTGTGTGTGTGTGTGTGTGTGTGTGTGTGCGTGTGCGTGCGTGCGTGCGTACGTGCATGGGTGTGTGTGCACTCAGAATGCTTGTGCGTGTGTGTGCAGTGTGCATGTGTGTGTGTGTGTGTGTGCATGCGTGTGGGCATATATGTACGTGCTAGCTAGTGCGTGCCTCTCGCAGGCGGCCCGTCTTCTCCCTTTAATAAAAGTATTGTTTGCGTTTCTCCTGATTGGGAACACATTTGGGTCTGGGTCGGGCCCGGCCTGGGCTGGGGTCTGGGGTCTCGGGGGCCGGGGGGCTGGGGGGGGCTGGGGGGCCCGGGGCAGACCGGGGGTCCTGTTCTCCGGGGGTCTCTCCTCTGGTCCTTCCTCTCCTCCCCTCAGAAGTCTCTCCGTCTGCTCGGGGGGCCGCGAGGGGCGGCGGGGTCGCCCCCGAGAAGTGTCCCGCCGCGGGATGACCCCGCGCTGCCTCCGTCAGGGGGTAACCTTAGTCCCCTCCTGACGGACCCCCTCCCCTCCCTGCAGGGATGGAGCGCACACACACACACACACACACACACACACACACACACACACACACACAAACACACACACATGCACACACACACAATGTACACACACACAATGTACACACACACACACACACACACACACACACACACACACACACACACACAATGTACACACATACGTACGTATGCACTACATACACACACATGTGCATGTGTATACACCCATGCAACATACACTCGCACGCACACACACACGAACACACACACACACACACACACACACACACACACACACACACACACACACACACACACACACACACACACACACACACACACACACACACACGATGTGCACACACACATATAATGTACACACACAATACAATCACCATGTGCGGGAGTGCGTGCACACACACACACACACACACAAACATCAATGAGCACACGTAAATGCGCGCACTCAAACATACAGCAATCACCAAACAATAAGTTACACAGGGTGATGAGACACACATGTGCGCACAACATTCACACACCCTTGCCGTCTCCCCTTTCTTCCTCACTTACAAGATTAGATACTCACACACAGACAAGCACACACACCACTATCTCTGAAGAAAGTACCATCTGAGCTCACACACACACACACACACACTCACACTCACACACGCACACTAGAGGTCACTGCGCTGGGTCAAGGGGTCAAACTCACTCAATTGTGCGTGTGTGGCTGCACGGTGCTGGGTTGTGGTGGTGACGCCCTGTGCGCAGATCCTTACAGCTGATAGTGTAAACATGATCACATTCAACCTGACTGAGGCACAGCATAGAGAGAGGTAGGGTGTTGGAGAGCAGTGGGGTCAGTTCAGAAAAAGTTATGGTATGGCAGCATGACTGGTGTTGCGTGTACAAGACACCAGTCATGTTGCCATACCTTAACAGGCATGATGAATTCATTTGTTTCCCCCTGTAGCCAATGTATGGCAGCTACCATACCTTACTTGACGCCTCTGGTTTGGTGTGCTCAATGACGACACTGCATGAAATGCACAGTAAACCACTGGTTCTTAAAGAGGGGCCAAGGGACCCCCCAGGGGTCCTTGGGGAGGTTCCAGGGGGTCTCCAGCAACATTAAGAAGTTTAAACACTTTTTCTTTAGCCTACCACAAGCTCACGTAGATACCGTTATGCTTTTTTCAGAAAATGTTGCAAAATCTCGACAAATCTTCTCTTACGGGGGTCCTTGGCAAAGAATACTTTCAAATGGGGGTCCGTGGCCAATTGCATATCAATTTGGGGGATCCTTGCCATGAAAATGCTTGAGAACCAGTGAACTAACGCCCCCCTCCGCTATAAGCTTTGCTTATAGTAGGCAGCCACAGCGATCACACATGACCTCATATGTTTGGACAGATTCAATGAAGTTTCAGCAAAGAGACCTCATCTGATCCACATTTACACACACACACAAACGCAAGCACGCGCTCGCGCTCGCACACACACAGGCACGCACGTGCACACACACGTATTATTCATTATGTATTTCCTATTATGCATCATGAGTGTTCAGTCATCCGAGACAGGAGGATTGAGGCGGGTTATGAATGCAAAGATAAAATGGAGATAGAGTTTGAAAGAAAGCATGTCTGTCTGTGAACATATCTGTGTGTGTGTGTGTGTGTGTGTGTGTGTGTGTGTGTGTGTGTGTGTGTGTGTGTGTGTGTGTGTGTGTGTGTGTGTGTGTGTGTGTGTGTGTGTGAGAGAGAGAGAGAGAGAGAGAAGAGAGAGAGAGAGAGAGAGAGAGAGAGAGAGAGAGAGGGAGAGAGAGAGAGAGAGAGAGAGAGAGAGACTGACAGAGGGAGGAAGTGGGTGTTATGAGAGCCCCACCCATCGTGCTCGATGATGATGATGATGTCATGATGAATTATAATTATGGTAATAAATGTGAGCACAAAACCCACCACTGCCTTCACTCCATGTGTGTGTGCGTGCCGTGCGTGCATGTGTGCATGTGTGCATGATCTTATAATTGCTGCTCGTGATGTTCAACATTTAATTACAAACACCCCAACTATAATCTCATGAAGTCGAGCCACAGGCCACAACCCATGATGTCTATTGATTCATTTTTCAAGTGCATTTGAATGCTGGACCACACACAGAATTACTGCTTATCTGGTTTAATCCAAAAGATCTCATGCTAAGAGACAAGCCACAGCCCTTGGACACTTCCAGGTGGCTGTTGGTTGGTTAATAGGACTATTAGGATATAGCTGATATGCTATAGTGGAGTTGTGGTGTGAACTCTAAATTTTTTAAACAATATAGTTATCGTGCTTGTTGGGGACGGTATTACACTCACATGATACACCCAAAAGAGGCTATATACTAATCACTGGTGTCTTAACTGGGTTTATTTTAAGGCCAGGTT
This sequence comes from Nannobrachium achirus, assembly GCF_963921795.1. Classification (NCBI taxonomy): domain Eukaryota; kingdom Metazoa; phylum Chordata; class Actinopteri; order Myctophiformes; family Myctophidae; genus Nannobrachium; species Nannobrachium achirus. The sequence goes on from NC_137817.1 coordinate 14,344,001, forward strand.
ACTAAAAGCAATAATGTCAAATTAGTTTTTATTTTCAATAATTTGCTGCCAATAGCTTGTGGCTAAACTTTCCTAAGATGCACACGACACTCAATTAACAACTATTAATAGTTCATGATTTTATGCAACATTTGCCCTGTAAACAATAGATTCTATTTCTCTAAAATCTTACATATATAATTTTTTGGCAGTTATATAATTGAAATATCTTCTTGTAACATGTCAAGTGTATTGTTTACATGATTATCTGAATGAACAATATTTTGCCAAACAATCCAACGATCCAATGATCAAATAAAGTATGGAAGTTGTGATTTAATCTATTGTGTTTCCACATTTAATGAAACTAGAATGAATGCCCCGCCCTTTAATGCAAACCCCATTATACCTGTTGTCATAGGACCCGTTTTGACCATCTGTTTGCCTGTGTCCATTTATGCCCATATATGGAGATATCTGTTATCTGTCTGTCTGTCAGCGTCCATTTTATGTCCATATATGGAGATCACTGCAGATATAGTTCTGGGTCCATTTTATGCCCATATATGCCCATATATGGAGATATCTGTCTATTTGCGTCCATTTCACGCCCATATATGGAGATCTCTGAATCTGTCTGTCTGTGTCCCTTTATGCCCGTATATGGAGATCTTTGTGATTCTGCGTAAATTTTATGCCCATATATGCCATTTGCGTCCATTTTATGCCCATTTATGGAGATCTCTGTATCCGTCTGTCTGTGTGTCTGTCTGTGTCCCTTTATGCCGTATGAGATCTCTGAATCTGTCTGTCTGTGTCCCTTTATCCATTTTATGCCCATATATGGGGGCATTCATTTTATGCCCATATATGGAGAACGCGCGTGCCCGTGGGACGAACGGTTCTCATATGGGGGCATTCATTTTATGCCCATATATGGAGAACGCGCGTGCCCGTGGGACGAACGGTTCTCGAGATACGCGGATTACCTACATACATACACACTCACAGAGATTTTTTGTTGACTCATGTGGCGTACGTCTGCCCATATATGCCCATATATGGAGATATCTGTCTATTTGCGTCCATTTCACGCCCATATATGGAGATCTCTGAATCTGTCTGTCTGTGTCCCTTTATCCATTTTATGCCCATATATGGGGGCATTCATTTTATGCCCATATATGGAGAACGCGCGTGCCCGTGGGACGGAACGCGCGTGCCCGTGGGACGAACGGTTCTCGGAGATCTCTGAATCTGTCTGTCTGTGTCCCTTTATCCATTTTATGCCCATATATGGGGGCATTCATTTTATGCCCATATATGGAGAACGCGCGTGCCCGTGGGACGGAACGCGCGTGCCCGTGGGACGAACGGTTCTCATATGGGGGCATTCATTTTATGCCCATATGGAGAACGCGCGTGCCCGTGGGACGAACGGTTCTCGAGATACGTGGATTACCTACATACATACACACTCACAGAGATTTTTTGTTGACTCATGTGGCGTACGTGATGTCAGAGCCTTTTATGAAGTGATGTCACAATGAGTCAGAGCTTTCGCCGATTTCCTCAGAAACAGCCTGATGTCAACAATCAACCCCGCATAAGGAGATTCCGAACGTTTCGCGCCGGTTTGGGAAAACCGCGCGTCGGGTCGGGTCGAGACCCGGCACTGCACTCCGTGCCGTGGCCATATATGGGGGCATTCATTTTATGCCCATATATGGAGAACGCGCGTGCCCGTGGGACGGAACGCGCGTGCCCGTGGGACGAACGGTTCTCGGAGATCTCTGAATCTGTCTGTCTGTGTCCCTTTATCCATTTTATGCCCATATATGGGGGCATTCATTTTATGCCCATATATGGAGAACGCGCGTGCCCGTGGGACGGAACGCGCGTGCCCGTGGGACGAACGGTTCTCATATGGGGGCATTCATTTTATGCCCATATGGAGAACGCGCGTGCCCGTGGGACGAACGGTTCTCGAGATACGTGGATTACCTACATACATACACACTCACAGAGATTTTTTGTTGACTCATGTGGCGTACGTGATGTCAGAGCCTTTTATGAAGTGATGTCACAATGAGTCAGAGCTTTCGCCGATTTCCTCAGAAACAGCCTGATGTCAACAATCAACCCCGCATAAGGAGATTCCGAACGTTTCGCGCCGGTTTGGGAAAACCGCGCGTCGGGTCGGGTCGAGACCCGGCACTGCACTCCGTGCCGCGGCGGGGAACGCGCGTGCCGAATCTGAAGCCGGTGGGACGAACGGTTCTCGAGATACGCGGATTACAAACACACACACACACACGCAGAGACTTCTCGCATTTATAGATAGATAACACATAATTAGCATAAATTAATGAGAAGGACTAAAAAGCTTCTTGTATATATTAATCTGGTAATTTTTCATTCTGGTATTCCAGATGAATTAGGATCAAGACCTGCCCAACTGATGTAGCGGCCTTTGTCAGTCAAAGTTCAAGGTCACAGCACATTGAGCACAAGGTCAAGGTTTAGCCACATTCGGGGGTTTTACATAGACAAGAGTGCCCTGAGGCTCTTTATAGTAACATAAGCCTGAAATACTGTCGATAGGCTTTTACAAAGTGCCCACAGTGTATACTGATGTATATGTTCAAAGATACTAAATATTATGACGGATCTGCTGTATGGTAAGATGATGATAAGCTTTCAGTTAGTGTCACCTTTTTATGCAATAAGCATAGCCTACATTACTCCAATGTATTCTTAATGTAACGCCAAATTAGATTCTGCAACCCGTACCAAATACCACTTAATACCAGAGGCTTACTGCTCATGAACCTGTACAATTTTGTATAATCATGGTATCCTCCATAAGCTCTTCCAGTAATACTTGGTCCAGAGGCCCCTCTTTCAGTGCATGTTTATTGTTTACAGGATTACAGAGTTACTCAGTAGACCTACCGTCATTTTCAACCTTTTTGCAGCCCTGGACCACCAGCAAAATTCAAACAATCCTCATCTCCCCACGACAATATATATATTTAGTATAGTATGTAAGAAGGCAAAACACAGTGTTTTCTATTTATTTTTTTTGCATTGATTTATCTGAAAGCTGGATGTATACTTACTTATGCGCTGAACATGACACCACTGGCAATAACGTATATTAAGGTCCAATAAAAAATAATACAAAACATCCTAAAACAGTGGTTCTCAAACTTGGGGTTGGGACCCCAAGTGCGAGGCGTTGTTAGCATGTAGATCTGCTATTTTCACAATATTTATCTGTGGAACCGAGTCACATTAAATGTAAATACCTACAATTCCAAGTGCTTGTCAGGGTGGGGGTCCCCAGTTCATATATGTTTCTTTTGGGGGTCACAGCCTAAAAAAGTTTGAGAACCCCTGGTTTACAGGATTACAGAGTTACTCAGTAGTAGACCTACTACCATTGTTTTCAACCTTTTTGGAGCCCAATATATATATTTAGTATAGTATGTAAGAAGGCATAACACAGTGTTTGCTATTTATTTTTGCATTGATTTATCTGAAAGCTGGATGTATACTTAGTAATGCTCCAGTGTCACACACTGAACATGACACCAGGGCTGGATTAACCATTGGGCCGGTGGGGCCATTGCTAGGGGCCCTTGGCTCTCAGAGGCCCTTGGGGGAACTGGGCCGCATGGTCATTGACAATTTACTAAAATGAAACGTATAAGTTAATCAAATATCAAATGTGTGGGCCCCTCCTCTGTTGTCTACAGGTGTTTTCTTGACCCACAGATGATCATCCGAGCTGGGTAGTGCGCGTCAGGAGGGAGGGGGGCCCCTAAAAAATTATCGTCCAGGGGCCCTCGCGGGGGTTAATCCGTCCCTGCATGACACCACAGGCAATAATGTATATCAAGGTCCAATTTTTTTTTAAAAATACAAAACATCATAAAACATTTCCCCATGGACCACATGTATTCAAGGCATGGATGCCACCACCGATGTGGTCATACGTAACGTGCATGGCCCACTGCACCCAGGGCTGCATGCATGGCGAGGGCTTGCCAATGGTTTTGGCGCTCAGCATGGTGTTGCTTCCTGCAGGAAGAGGGAGAGCAGAGGGGAAAGCAAAACAGGACATCTTCAGATGTGTCTGTGTGGGGGAGCGGCCCGGGCCGGGCCTGGCCTGGCCTGGCCTGGCCGGGCCGGCAGCCCCTGTCACTCCTCCTCCCCCTCTCTGCCCTCAGGGGAAAACGCAGCAGAGGAAGCATTCTCTTGTTTCTTTCTTAACCTCCTTTTTTCATCCCCCCCCCCCCCCCCCCTTTTTCTTTCTCTGTTGTATTCTCCCTGGGACTGGCTATCTCTCCCCTGTCACTGTTTCAAACATTGACTGATGTCACCTTGTACCAGGCACTCTGCCAATCTGTCAGCCACCTGCCTTTACAGAAACCTATACTGGAACGCTTTCGGTCACAGCGTCCACTTCCTTCCTTCTGCTGCCAAAGTTATAGTTCTATGCTATAGAGCAGTGGTTCTCAACCTTTTCAGGCCGCTACCCCCAAAATAATAATATGTTAACTGCCATCCCCCACCCTGAAGAGCATTAAGAGTTGAGGCATTACATTTTGTCTAACACACGGTTCTATTGTGAAAATATCAGATCTACTTGCTCACAATGCCTCACGTTGCGAGGCGTTGTGAGCATGTAGATCTGCTATTTTCAGAATTTCTGCCTCTAATATTTGACAATTTGGCCAGTGTTTAATATGTCATTTTAGAGGTATTAAAAAGTCCTTAAATTGTCACTTTAGAAATGTGCTGATACCCTCTATAGTCTATACTCTTAAACTCTATGTTGGTTTGTTTACTGTTGAGAAAACAATGTCTCACATTAGGTTAATCATCTGGGGACCCCCTAAAATAATTTGGGAACCCCCCCAGGACATGCATTAGGCTACGGACCCTCATTTCTTTTTTTTTTTCTTCTTTTTTTTGTATCTCTGGGACCCCAATCTACACGGACAAGGAAGCCACTTTAGCAGTAGCACTTATACTTAAATCGCAATAACAATTTGGTTCCATTTGTTCACTCTCAAAGTAAAGACCCAGAAAAGGGTCCATTTGGAACCCTGGTGGTCCCCGGTCCTGACAGTGTGCAGTATAGAGCTCTGGTAGCTGACATCACAATCTTACTGTAGCATGCGTTTGCCTCGATCAAAACAATGGCAAGTTGGCCGGACTTTTCAGTGCCAAACTTTAAGCAGATTTTACAGTGGTAACATACTGTACTTTACCACTCTAACTGTGTGGCAGGTAATAGGTGACATTTTATGAGTGAATTATCTTAACTCTCAGATTTCCTTATTTAAGCAGGTTTTCTGGGAAGAGAGAGGCTGAATTCAAATTGAGATTGTGGTTAAACTGTTCCATTTTATTATGACAGACCTACACTCTGTGGAAATGTATTTATTGTTAGTATTTTCTGTAGTAGTGGTGATATTTGAAATGTAATATTTCTTTAAGATTCAAAGGAAAGGTGGTACAAAATGTGAGGCAATATGAGTTGAGTAATAAGGAGTTTTATTTTGGAGAAGAAAAATACTTTGCTATCATCTCTGGACTAACACATTTCTTAAAATAGGCTGTATATTCCAGTTCACCATCTTTTGACTATTCATATAAATGTGGTGAACTTCACGTACAGGCTTCAAACTGATACTGGTACTGTTCATTTTAATACATCTTGCATTAAAAGTTTACTTCCTAAACAAATAGCCTAACATAAATAATAATTATTATTATTATTATTACCCTTATTATGACAAAATGAACAATTTAACATGAAAATTTGCTTGTTGATAATTGTTGTTAAATTATTGTTAGAGATAATTTAAATATTAGATAAAAAGAGACACAATAGATGAAAATAATTGGACGAGCAAGAAAAAAAATGGCAACACTTTATAAGAGGTTATCAAAGTGGGGTTTGGGGACCCTCATTGGTCCTTGAAGGGGTCCCAACTCCCAAGCAAAAATTGTTAATAAAAAAATCTGTTTAACCACTATTGCATACTAACCTTATTTTATGCTTTGTTTGGTTATTCATAAAATAGCCATTCAACAAGCTCATGTGTGGCAATGCGACACATTGCAAGCTTGTAGATCTGCTATTTTCCAAGAACATTTTAAATTGTAACATTTTGAAAGATTTCAGATGATTTTAAGAAGAAACACAAAACTTCTCTCTTGGGAGCCCTGACACAAGGTGGGCGGCCGGGCTATACATTTTTCTAGGTCCTTGAAATTAAAAGGCTCAGAATGAGTGCAGTGGCGTCAGTTCAGCAAAAGCTAGGGTATGGCAAAGGTATGGCTCATTGAAAAGAGGCATTACATTTTGTATGACACGGTTCTAATGTGAAAATAGCAGATCTACATGCTCACAACGCAACTTGTGAGCATGTACTATAGATCGGCTATTTTCACAATGTCTGGAAAAAAAACAAGTTTTGTCCTTTTTTACACAGGTTTCTACGGTTTCTTGGGCTGGATATGGCAGCCTGGAACGGTTGTTCAAGTGCAGCTAAACTTGGCATGTTAGTAAACGTGCCACAATTAACAATAATGCATTGCACCTGTGCAGCTGACCTGCGGAACCTTGGAATATAGCATTTTGTGGAGAATATAATTTTAATACCTTGTTAAAGTGACCATTTTGTTAAATTTGAAGTTATTTTACTGTAATTTAACAACATAATAACCAGAACAGATAGACAATACCCAGGGTCCCCCCCCCCCCCCCCCTGGGTATGGCAGCTGCATACCCCTGCCATACCCAATTGACGCCCCTGAAAGAGTAATTTATGCCACCTCTCTCCATGTCATGGCTGTCAGGTGTATCTCCAAAAGTGTTACTTTTCAGGAAATGGAAAAAGTAACCTGTGTTACAAATAGATTCAATGTAGGCTATTATTCATTCACAGGCTTCTTTACATTGGTTCAATATTTATTTAAAAACACACACACTCTTAACCACATTAACATACGCCTAAAGAAAATGATTAATAGCAAAAATAGGTTTAGCAAGCTTATAAGATTGTACATCAGCCTTTTTCTGCTACTTTTGACACACACACACACACACACACACACACACACACACACACACACACACACACACACACACACACACACACACACACACACACACACACACACACACACACACACACACACACAGCTGAAATGTGGAGATACAAGGTTTTCTGCCAGCCTGGGTGAGAAAGAGAGATCATTATAATCCCAGCCCCCTCTGCAGCAGCCTTGTCCAGTGGTTAACACTAATGAGGTGATGATGAGGAGACCATTTGCTCTGTTCTGCTGCTCCAGCTGGACCTGCAGCCCACTCACACAGCCTACATCCTCAAGGTTACCACAGCCGCAGTGCGTGTATGTGTGTGTGTGTGTGTGTGTGTGTGTGTGTGTGTGTGTGTGTGTGTGTGTGTGTGTGTGTGTGTGTGTGTGTGTGAGTGTGTGTGTGTGTGTGTGTGTGTGTGTGTGTGTGTGTGTGTGTGTGTGTGTGTGTGTGTGTGTGTGTGTTAGGGCATTCACCAAATATTCGAATATTCGAATATCAAAGTCACTAGTCTACGTTGTTCACCGAAGTCGAATATTCTGTTCAAACATATTTGAACTGGGGACCCCCACACTGACAAGCACTTGGAATTGTAGGTATTACATTTAAAGGGACTCGGTTCCACAGATAAATATTGTGAAAATAGCAGATCTACATGCTCACAACGCCTCGCAACGCGAGGCGTTGTGAGCATGTAGATCGGCTATTTTCACAATGTTCGCCTCTTGCTTGCTTAATATTTGACAGTTTGGCCAGTCTTGTCGAATATTCGACTATTCGAATACTTGAGGTCGAATAATTTGAATACTAAAGATCACTATTCGTGAATGCCCTAGTGTGTGTGTGTGTGTGTGTGTGTGTGTGTGTGTGTGTGCGTGCGTGCGTGCGTGCGTGCGTGCGTGCGTGCGTGCGTGCGTGCGTGCGTGCGTGCGTGCGTGCGTGCGTGCGTGTGTGTGTGTGTGTGTGAGAATTTGAGAAATAAAAATGGTGAGAAAAATGTTCCTGGTAATCACCAGATTTATTTTTTGTTTTATGGTAAAAACTAAATTGTGTTAAAGTGGCACTATGTCACTTTTTCAAACGAATAAATTGTAATTTTGTCATATGTTTGAGTGTGTTATAATACAATATAACGTGCTAAAGGTTATCACCTAGACACAGGATCTGACATGAATTTTAGACCTGACGGTCAAGATTCAATTTATCCCCTGAGCAAGCAAGCAGGAAAACTGGTCAAAATCTAGGCAAGTATAAATCAAGCTTGATTTATTCTTAGCCGTGCCCTCTGCTGCTGTCACGCATCCAAACACTGATCTACAATCTCACAACTTGAGAGCTTGTAGATCGTCTATTTTAGTTGCTCGACACTGTCACACAATTAAACTCGGGCTTTTGAGTAAAAAATTGCAATTAAAAAATTACTGTCCAAAAATGTCCTCTCTAGTATAATACAAACATGTGTGCGTGCGTGGGCGCATATGTGGGCGTGCCACCCGGGAAGCGCTCACTATCCCGACTATCCGCTGTTCCGACATGGTCGGCAGGTTAGTTACTTAGCGTCGGCAGGTTAGTTACTTAGCGTAAGGCAGGTTAGTTACTTAGCGTAAGGCAGGTTAGTTACTTAGCGTCGGCAGGTTAGTTACTGAGGTAAGGTTTACTGAGGTTAGGTTTAGGGTTGGGGGTAGAGTTAGGGTTATAGTTTTAGTGTCGGAATACCGGACCGTCGGAACTCTGATGCGGACCCGTGCCACCCGTGAGTGTGTATGTGTGTGTATGTACACTACACGTGCACGCGCTCCCGGGCCCGCCTGGTTTTCCGGTTTGTTATTGTGGTCTTGGGCCAGACAGGAGAGCTGGTATACTGGGGAGGCTTGTGTGGTGCGCGGTGTGAAAGTGGATCCCGTGGAGAGCCACACCGCGGGCCAAGCCCAGCATGTTTCAGCGGTGCGTGTGGTTTACACATCTCATGTCCATGCTGCAGTCAGCAGTGGACTCGTGCATTCCTCCTCCCACTGCTGGACCAGGGGCCTGCGGAGTCAGCCACCGAGCCACGACCAAAATGTATTTATACTTTGTCGCACGGGCCAGTCGGCAAGTGTCACTTGACAAAAATGTCATGACAAATTAGCCGGATAAACAGAGGGTTGTACCATCCAGTCTGTAAATACATACTGTAGCGACTGTGTGTCTCATTTAACCACTTAAAGTCGATATACTACAAAGCCTACATAAGCTCACACCATGTTGCGGCATTGTGAGGTTGTAACTTGTAGATCTACTATTATTGTTATTGTTTAAAGTGGACATTTTATTCTGTTTTACAAAAACATATTTGTTAAGATCCTTACAACGTAAAAAAATTAACTTTGATTCTCTCAGATTTTCTTTCTATGACTTGTTCTGACTGCTGGAGGCGCTGTTGAGGGAACTTTCAAAGATGGCACTTATTTTCTGCTTTTCCCACTCTGTGTGCCTGTCTGTGGGAAAAGCTTCACTGTGCCTTCATTGAAGGTTTTGTGTGGCTTCACTCCTGGGCATCTTCTGCGACTTCCAGTTTGCCATGAGCTTTCTTAGTGTCACCTTTAAAAAAATATATAAAAAATGCTTCACACCAATGCTGGTATAAGAAAGAGATTTGCTTACAGATATATAATTGTATACAACGATAAACAACTTAAAAGAAAATGTCATTGCAGGACGAACTTTAATGTTTTAATGTAGTGCATGAAACATGGTGGAAGGGGAGATCATTTTCTTATTTTTCACTTTTCTACCTAGTGGGTGGAGACATGAGGAAGAGTGGGATGGGGGGAACCAGCTCCAATATGACATCATGTTGTTGGACAGAGAGCAAACAGGCCATTCGAGTACACATTTTAAGAAAAGGCCAGACTACAAAAAATGGTCTCTTTCTTTCTTTTATATAAGGAACATCACAGAAGCCAGAATATGACCAGAAACTAAGACGTGAAATTTCATACTATAGGGCCTGTGTGAAAAGATGCACTGAATTGAGATTTGTGAGAAACCTTGACCAAAATACGAGGACGCCCTCGTTAATGTGATTAAATCATGTCCTTTTTCCACTTCTCTGGTTTTCCATTCGTCTGTGTCCCTGTGTTCTGTGCATGTCGCTGATGTGTGTATGAGGAAATCATGATGCATTGACTTCAGCTTCAGCAGCAGCTGCGTCAATGGGGCAGATGTCATTAGCAAAGTAGCGTGGAGCTTTCAGCCCTTCAGCCAAGGAGAGGGGAGAGGGGAGGCTTAATGAATAATCACCAGAGGCACCGATAAAGGATCTGCAAAAAGACAAATAGCTGGAAATCGAGACAGAGAGAGACCAGTGGTGGACATGCACTGGACACTAAGTACATACAGTAGTACTGTACTTGAAGCTGTAAACATGTTACTTTAAACGTCTGAATAAAACGTGCAGGCCTGGAGACTGGGTTGCTTTCCTTTTCTATCCCGGATTTCAACAGTAGAGAGAGAGAGAGAGAGAGAGAGATACTAGGAAAGTCCTTTGTGCCGGCTGCTCTCAAGCAATAAAACGAGACACGTCGCTTGCAAAGGCCAATTAGGATAACCTAGTACCCAGGGGGCGAACCAGCCTTTTTTTAGGAAACCTGCATTTGCCCCGACATACAAAGTTGTCCACCAGAAATATTATCTATGACCCAGTAGGATCACAACCTATATGGACAACCCGGTCAATTTGTACAACAAAGTCCAATATGGCCGCCTCAATATTAGCCCCTATTAGTTTTAATGGGGGGTGAATAGGGCAAAATTTTAAAGTGACGGATATTTCCACGAAACTTCACAGGTTGATCAATGGTATACATATGAACATTTTTTGTATTGCAAGTTTCCATGAAATCCAATATGGCCGCCACAATATGGCCGCCATAATGTAAGGACCCAGAAAATAGGTTTTGCCTCTAACTTCTGAACCAGATGAGCTAGAAACGCAAACTTGGTGTCTATTTCATGGTGTCTGGCCATGGGAGACTCAATGGAATAGCTAATTCTATTATTGGGTGTGTCTGGACCTTTATTGTGCATATTTGCAAGATGGTGGACTCCCAAAATAGAGCTTTAACATAATTTCTACCATGATTGTTGACTGCTTTTGCAAATACAAGCAATATGAATCCATTTGCTAAGATTTATGGCACAGAAGGGACTTATACCTGTATTATTCTTGAGTTTGCATGTTGTCAAAATGGCTGTAAACGAGATATTATATTTCCTGTCCGATTCTACTGTATGTAGTTGTAGCAATGACTTCAGATAAAATCAGAGACCAAAACAATGTATCTTAGAAATTATTTTTTAATTAAAAAAAAAGAAAAAAAGAGAGAGATTATCTCAATGAAATGAATGCAACTGCCTTTTTGGGTCTTTCACACATAGACATGCACATGCTTTCCAACAACTTCAGCTTCAGGGAAATTATAATGAACACATGATTAAAACAGGCTGCATTAAAATGCAAATAATTGCTAGTCACTATCACTGTCATGTGTACCTATCCTGCTGCATCTTGTCTCCAGTCCTTGGCAACGACACCCCAAGTAGCATGCAATTCCCTTCTTCGCACATGAACAGTTTTTCTGGCAGCCTTTGATACAGCTACATGATATTGCCTTGTCCATTGATATAGGCCAGGCTGGCTCTGTAGATGGACAGGGGACTTCCTTCCCATCACTGAGAGACCATCCATATTCAGTGAAGCAAGGGATGTCTGGCTTTGCGATGTGTGCAGTTTTATCTATTATGGCTGCTAGAGCAGCTCTTTTCAGGTGCAGGCCAAAGGCATTTTCTGTAGGTGGCAGCAGCTTCAACAGGGTTGATCGTTTTTTTAGGAACTTGTACACTCTCAGCTTTGCCAGGTCAAAGTCCTCAGAATGGTCAGCTTTTGATGCATATACAGCTATTGTGAGGTCTCTAGCCTGATTCTTGACATCCTCTGAGAGGGAATAAGAGGAATTTTCACCAAACTCCTGAAGTGCAGGGAGATCTAGACCCATTCTGGTCTTGAACCATGCCTTCTTTCCAGTGAAAAAGGGATAGCTGGTGGTATCTCTGCCACTCAGGCTGTGAATAAAGGGCAGGGCACGACACTGTGCGAGTCCAAGGGCTGAGACCATGTGATGGATAGGAAGATATGCATCCTGCTCTGTTGTCACCCACAGCTCTGGAAGGTCTAGGAGGTGGGTGGCAGCATGATATAGGCACATGATGATGTTTGTGTCATTAGCATGGATGACAACTCTGTCAACTTTGTGAGCCTGGACACTGTAGATGGTGTGTAGAATTACCCTTGTGTCGGCCTCCTGTTGTGTTGACTCTAGTGCAGGGACATCAACAACACACCCCTCCTTGATCACCACACTCCTTGTCTCTTCTTTAAATCCTCCACTCAGGTAAAGATGGGTTGTACCAAGAGCAGACTTAAGTGTCTCATTTTGACACCATTCTTCACAGAGGAATCTTAGAAGGTTTGCTTTGTTTGCTATCCCTTTTTCACTGGAAAGAAGGCATGGTTCAAGACCAGCATGGGTCTTGATCTCCCTGCACTTCAGGAGTTTGGTGAAAATTCCTCTTATTCCCTCTCAGAGGATGTCAAGAATCAGGCTAGAGACCTCACAATAGCTGTATATGCATCAAAAGCTGACCATTCTGAGGACTTTGACCTGGCAAAGCTGAGAGTGTACAAGTTCCTAAATAACCGATCAACCCTGTTGAAGCTGCTGCCACCTACAGAAAATGCCTTTGGCCTGCACCTGAAAAGAGCTGCTCTAGCAGCCATAATAGATAAAACTGCACACATCGCGAAGCCAGACATCCCTTGCTTCACTGAATATGGATGGTCTCTCAGTGATGGGAAGGCAGTCCCCTGTCCATCTACAGAGCCAGCCTGGCCTATATCAATGGACAAGGCAATATCATGTAGCTGTATCAAAGGCTGCCAGAAAAACTGTTCATGTGCGAAGAAGGGAATTGCATGCTACTTGGGGTGTCGGTGCCAAGGACTGGAGACAAGATGCAGCAGGATAGGTACACATGACAGTGATAGTGACTAGCAATTATTTGCATTTTAATGCAGCCTGTTTTAATCATGTGTTCATTATAATTTCCCTGAAGCTGAAGTTGTTGGAAAGCATGTGCATGTCTATGTGTGAAAGACCCAAAAAGGCAGTTGCATTCATTTCATTGAGATAATCTCTCTCTTTTTTTCTTTTTTTTTTTAAATTAAAACATAATTTCTAAGATACATTGTTTTGGTCTCTGATTTTATCTGAAGTCATTGCTACAACTACATACAGTAGAATCGGACAGGAAATATAATATCTCGTTTACAGCCATTTTGACAACATGCAAACTCAAGAATAATACAGGTATAAGTCCCTTCTGTGCCATAAATCTTAGCAAATGGATTCATATTGCTTGTATTTGCAAAAGCAGTCAACAATCATGGTAGAAATTATGTTAAAGCTCTATTTTGGGAGTCCACCATCTTGCAAATATGCACAATAAAGGTCCAGACACACCCAATAATAGAATTAGCTATTCCATTGAGTCTCCCATGGTCAGACACCATGAAATAGACACCAAGTTTGCGTTTCTAGCTCAACTGGTTCAGAAGTTAGAGGCAAAACCTATTTTCTGGGTCCTTACATTATGGCGGCCATATTGTGGCGGCCATATTGGATTTCATGGAAACTTGCAATACAAAAAATGTTCATATGTATACCATTGATCAACCTGTGAAGTTTCGTGGAAATATCCGTCAGTTTAAAATTTTGCCCTATTCACCCCCCATTAAAACTAATAGGGGCTAATATTGAGGCGGCCATATTGGACTTTGTTGTACAAATTGACCGGGTTGTCCATATAGGTTGTGATCCTACTGGGTCATAG